>NW_026726367.1:0-42302 GCF_029784015.1 Lycium ferocissimum | reverse complement strand
CATTTTCATGAATCAACCCAATATAAACAGAATCCGGTCGAGGTTTTAGAAGGTCAATCTCCACCCTGACCTTAGCCATACTAGGTCTTGTTCTTCCCTTGGTGGCTTTGTCTATTTCAAGAGGTGTACTAACCGAACTAACTATTTGCTTGATATAATGCAAACTGTGCATATGAAAGGGAAGTTTGGGTAGTAAAACCCATACTAGAGCTATAGGTAAGTCTTCCTCCAACTTAAAGTCGGGAGACCATTTTTGAAGCCACATTTGTTGTCCCTCTCGACACGCCGGAACGGCAACATCCGGTGGGTCCATTGGACTAGCGTGTGTGATTGGTTTGCCCTAACGGTAATATAACGGCTTCTTTAAGAAGAGAGAGAACAAAGCATTTTTTGGGGTCTTTATCGTGTTTATTGTATTGAATAAAATAGGTATCACTTATTAATGAAAAAGAGTAGAAATACCCTAAATATATTAGAAATGGTTAGAGGTTGAAGTGTCGAAGAACTTTTCAAAGTAGGTTTAGGTTAATGGGTCGAATTGTGAATGGGTTGGGTTTAATAACTTGTGAATCAATAAATTAATGTCACCTATTTAATTAATAAGTTTGTATATCCCACACCAGGTTCTGTTAAAAAGATGAGCAATTTTGAACTTAAAGTAAGTATTGAGGGCAATTATGGTTCTATAGGTGAAAATAGAACCATTTTAGACTATTTTCAATAGGTTTCTAGCATTTTTTTTTACCCTTTTTCTTTTATTAAATACCAAGTCCAAGAATGGGTGAAATTTTTAGATTCTGGTCCAGTTAGGGAAAGGGGTCAATCTCAGCCAACGCATTGTGAAGTCACCATTCTTGCAATCTTGGCTCCATATTTCTCGGTTTTTGCACAAGATCCAATTTGTTACTTTCCTCTTGGTTTTTACATACAACTTCATAAAAGAATTTCCATTATATGTTACAATGTGAAATATTATTAATAAGTATAATGGTGTCATGTCCCAGCCTAGGTGAGGCGTGATTGGCACCCGACACCTTAATAGGGCCGAGTGAACCAAACTATATCTCGCATCATTTATGTCTCGAATGACAAAATAAGGCCAAGGAGGCCAACTATGAATATAATATCATATGTATATGTACAATGGGCCCACGAGGCCGACATAACAACTCATAAGACATGACTAAGCTCTATACGGGAAATTGTCTACAAAGTCTCTAAGAACATAACCAAAGTGTATAAGTCGGGACAGGGTCCCTGACGCACCCATAACACAAAAATACATATACAATCCCTGACTCAGAATGCTCCGCCCAAAAGAGGTGGAGCTCACCAATCAAAACTCGGTACTGAGAGCGCACCCGAGGCTCTCATCTCGTCTGTCTATACCTGTGGGCATGAATGCAGTGTCCACAAATAAAAGGATGTAAGTACAAGTAATGTACTGAGTATGTAAGGCGGAAATGCAACATAAAAAACATATATTGCAAAGAAGGAGGATAAGAATCAATCTGGCGTTTCTGACTTACCAATGAGAATCTAGCATGTATGTCTCTCTATACTCTCCTGTGCTTAACTGCATCTATGTACAATGTTGTGGCCCTAAACTACTAATCATCCTGGTGCTATCTGCCCAACTTATCAGTGGTAACTGCTCAACCGGCCGTAGCACGATGGTAACTGCCCATTCGATTATCGCATGATGGTAGAGCACATCTGCCCGACTGATCAGTGGTAACTGCCCGCAAGGTAGTAATAACTGCCCAACCAGCCGTAGCATGGTGGTAAATAGTGATACACAATCTGCCAAATTGGTTGTAGACCAGTGATAAATATAATTAACATCATAACCATACCTCTATGGGTGATTTCTATGCACTTCTCATGATCACTACTTATCCGTTAACGCCTACATGATTACATAAAACTTATAAACACATTTCCAGGCCATTAAGACTTCTTCCTGATTAGCGAAACCTTAGTCAATTCCTGGATACATCATAAGTCTCTCTTTTAGCATTAAATACCTCATTAGGGATCTTCTACTAACATACTATTCATGTCTTACAAAACATTCCTTAAGAACACATTTCTAAATTCATCGAAGTGACATACGATCGTTTTACCTCCGATTATCGTTATGGATCTTTCATTGTCGGTATATCTCACCTTGAAGGAACCAATGAATACAAGATAATATTAACAACAATAAACAAGATTAATGATGTCATAGGAACATCAAGATACATAAGCTCCTAACATTTTTAAGAGTGAAGTCATTATGAACATCATTTATGAAAGTATGTGTCAATAAGATCATGCCATAAGAAAGAAAGGGACAACCTTACATACCACGATGTCTACTTAATCAATCAACGTCTATCCTCCTGAGCCTGCAAATCTACATTCAAGATAATTCACACTAAGTTTAGGTCGTTGAAACGCTTAAAGGATCAAACTAAACTATTCGGTGAGTTAACGAAATTTGGGCAACACTTCCCTTATATCATCTACTTCCTCTAAATTCTAAAACAACTCCCAAACATGATTAACAACCTCAACAATACCATAGACAAAATATTACCTTCATATTAGACTCAAATCCATCCAAAACTGCCTTTCAAATTCCATCCATAGCCAACAACTATCACACAATACTTTATGATCTCTCTTCCATAACTATTTTCACATTTGAGACTTGCTAAGCCTTTACATCAACTCAAAATAAGAAACAAAGTGAAAATCATACCTTATAACTTAAAGAACTTCACCTCATACAATTCACTCTAAAGCTTTTCCACCACAACTTCAACTAGAACCAAGAACAATATCCTTCCGTGAACTAGTTAAGGATTTTAAAGCTTTATTTTCCTTGAAATAGCTTAGGATGTTTATGGAAAGTTTAGGATGGTTGAGAGAACTTGAAGGGTCTAGAAGGATCTCATTTTTGGTGAAAAATATGACCCCAAGTTGTGGACCCTTCTATTTAAAGCAAATAGACAAGTTCCACTTCTTCACAATGATAGCAAGCTCGACGGTACCGTCGTTATTCGACAGTCCGTTGACTTGCAATCATCGAATAGCATCAGAGAATTGCACAATTTTGTATGGTCTGTATCTTCCACCGTACGTCTCGGATTTGCGATCTGTCAGTTTCATTGGAAAGAAAACCCTTTGAGCTTCAATTTACATAGGTTATGCATTCCACAACTCCTCATGTTCTAGGAGATGCACCTCTATCAAGTTGGACCAAAAATTCCTGTCCCAAATTCTATCAAATGAATTTGGAGAGTCAAAACCCTAACCCTAGCTGAAGCCCTAATTATTCTTCATACTTTTCCCAGCCATTATGGCCACTTTGGCCACTGGATAGCCTCCACCGGAGGGTGTCCAACCTTCTTTAACACCATCAACATCCAATACACCACCCATGCTACTAATATCTTATGCCAATACCCTAAAACCCCCGTAACACAAAACTACAATGCTTACCATACCTCAAAAACCTGTTACGTATCTGCATGGAGAGCCTAGGGTCTTGTGGGATGAATAAGAGATAGAGCAGATGATTTTACGTGAAAATCGACAATATGCTATCATTGGAAAGTTGTCCTATGGATGGACTGACATTAAAGAACTTAGGAAACTAATTCCAAAGCAATGTGAATTGAAAGGAGAATGTCCTATAGGATTATTGAGGAATAGATATGTTTTGCTTCATCCAACTTTGGTAGAAGAATATGTTAACCTCTTGTCAAAACCAGCATTCTATATTAATCACATAAACTGGTGGTATCCCATGAGAACATTGAAATGGGGTCCATGGTTTGATCCTGATGAAGAAACTACAATAGCAATTGCATGGATTTCCTTTCCTTATCTGCCACCAAACTATTTTGTTAAGGAAGCAGCTTTTTAATTGGCTTCAGCAGTTGGTAAGCCATTACAAGTTGATATGGCAACAAAAAATAAAACCAGACCGAGCTGTGCAAGGGTAAAAGTTGAAGTTGATCTGGTTAGTGATTTCCCTCAGAGAATTAACATTGGTATGAAGAAGAAAGGTACTGGTGAGATTATTGATAAATGGATAAGATTAATTATGATCATCTGCCTAAGTATTGTAAAAGATGTAAGTTACAAAGTCAAAATGAGACTGATTGCTTCATTATTCATCCTGAATTATATCCCAAAGAAGAAGATAACGAACCACAGAAGGAACAAGGTGTTGCTGCAAAGAATAGTCAAATCCAAAAAGGTCTTGGAAACTAAAGCTAAAGGTAAAATGGAGAAAAGTAGCAAAATCCCTGTTGAAAATGAGATTGTTGCTGCTAGAGGTAAACATGAGGAGAAGAAGTATCAGAAGAGAAGATATAGGGATGGATATAACAAGCCTATACAAGGATAGAAAGCCAAGGAAGATCAACACAAAGCTGATAATTCTTAATATAAGGATAAAGGAGCCAATAAGGAGGAAGCAACTGCTAACATGTTTGATGCTCTAATGAACAATGAGGATGAGAGTGAGGAAGTGCAGACTGATGGATTGAAGAATAATGATGACAAGGGTGAATCATTACATGTTGAGAAGCTACCTGGTGAACAAACAAGAGAGAAACCAACAGAGGTGAAAGATGATCCAACAGAGAATTCTAACAATAATAACAACCAACAAGTACAGGCATCAGCAAAGGAGAAAGAGAAGGAATCTGCAAAAGCTTGGGTGGAATCTTCCTTTGGAAAGATATCATCCAATGGTAAAGTTACAGGAAAAGCATTGGAGCAGCTGCAAGTAGAGGACTCTCAGGATAATGCTCTCAATGATAGTAGGGATCAGGAATTTGAAGCAGTTGGTGGTTTAGAGATGATTATCTTTCAGGACTCAACATGTAAGAAAGGATTAATTGAGGAAGATGTAGAAAGCTGCACTGAACCTGGTTCAGTTTCTACTAATTTGGCACCTGACAATTTTCTGAATATTGTTGAGCCTGAAAATGAAGGGAAAGGTGATGCAGAAGGTATAAGGAAAAGAAAAGATCTAGATAAAGAGAAGGATCCAGACAAAAAGGATGAATATGATATCATGGATCCAGGAATCCCCGATTTTCAAGCTGTTAATTCAGATACTATAGAGGGAGATAGCTCTTTACTTCATATCAGGGATTTGTAGGAGGATGAAAATATGGATCACAACATCAATCAAGTTGCTAGAGATGAGGATTTATCACCCAAACACATTCAGACATTAAAGAGTGGTGGGAAGAAAATTAGGCAGAACAACATGGTTCCACTACAGGTAATAACAAGGAGTAGTAAATCTAAACCCTCCAATAATCAATGATTGATAAAGTAATATTTTGGAATATAAGATCAGTCAACACTCGAAATTCTTTTGAGAGGTTAACTGAGCTTAATAGGAGGCATCACTACTCACTCATAGCACTTATCGAACCTTTCCATGGGCTTGATAAAGTTGAAAGTTATAGAAGAAGGTTAGGCATCCATAATTCAATGGTTAATATCTCAGAAAAGATTTGGATTTTTTGGACTGATGATTGGCACGCTCAGGTTACTATGGATTCAGTGCAGCATGTGACTCTTAAAATGACTCATGTCAACTTCCAGCAAGAAGCTTTTGTCACTATTGTCTATACTAAATGTACTGCTATAGAAAGGTTGGAGTTGTGGGATTCTATTGCCCAAGCTACACTGAACATTCAAGGACCATGGATAGTAGGGGAAGACTTTACTGTAATTCTAAAAGCTGATGAGAAACTAGGGGGTCTTCCTGTTCATTTGTCTGAAACTGCTGACTTTGTTAATAACTGTGGTCTGATAGAATTGAAGTACTCTGGTAGTACATATACCTGGTGGAATGGCATAACTGAAGAGGATTGCATTTTCAAAAGACTTGACAGAGTATTTGGAAATCAAGAGTTCATGGATCTTTTCCTATCATCTGAGGTCTCACATCTGATAAGGCATGGATCTGATCATGCCTCTCTCCATGTTGTGTGTAATACACAAGAGGAGGTGGTTGTTAAGCCATTTAAGTTCCTAAATTTTTGGTCTCAGCATCCAAAATTTTTGGAATTAGTTCAAAACAAAATGAGTCACTTGTTGCTCTCCCTAGTAATAAAGAAGTCAAACTAGCAGTCTATGGTCTGAATGGTGACAGGACAAGTGGTCCTGATGGTTTCTCAGGCCATTTTTTCCAGATCTGTTCGCATATTATATGGGAAGATGTCACTAAAATGGTTGAGCATGTGCAGTTGCCTAGATTCATAACTCACACCAATCTTGTCCTTATTCCTAAAAAAGAAGTGGTCAATACATTTACAGACTTGAGACAAATAAGCCTTAGCACTTTTGCTAACAAGATCATCTCCGAATCTTGCGCATGAGAGGATTGTGACAAGATCGCTCGGCATTATTTCTAACACTTAAACTGGTTTTGTTAAAGGTAGGAGTATTGTGGAAAATGTGTTGTTAGCACAGGAGATAATTAGAGACATAAACAAGAGAAACAAAGGCGCACAATGTGGTAGTGAAGCTTGACATGTCTAAGGCTTATGATAGGGTGTCATGGATCTTTCTAACAAAGGTTTTGAGGCAATTTGGCTTCTCAGAGGTGATTGTAGACTTGGTATGGAGATTGGTATCAAGCAATTTGTATACAGTGCTAGTAAATGGCAAATATCATGGATTTTTTTCACTCTACTAGAGGCTTGAAGCAGAGTGACCCCTTGTCACCAACTCTTTTCATCATAGCAGCAGATGTCTTGGCCAGAAACTTGAATATTCTACATGAAGATACTGCTTTTAAAGGATATGGCATGCCAAAATGGAGCCCTCAGATTAGCCATTTATCATATGCTGATGATACCATACTTTTTTGCTCAGCTGATCCTGTGTCATTGAAGAAGATCTTGAGGGAATATGAGAAGACATCTGGTCAGCTAGTTAACAATGACAAAAGCTCTTTCTATGTGCATGAGAATGTTCCAGCAGCTATGGTTAGTAGAATTAAAAGGAAAATTGGTATGAGGAAAGGCTCTTTTCCATTTACATATCTGGGATGTCCAGTGTTCTATGGTAGAAGGAAAATTGTCTATTATGAAAGTCTGATAAAGAAGGTGATGAATAGAGTGATGTCTTGGCAAAAAAAAAAAAAAAAAAAAATCGTCATTTGGTGGAAGGTACATATTAATTACGCATGTTCTACATACAATGCCAGTCTATTTATTATCTGCAATGAATCCCCTGAGAGGTGTTATAGACCAATTACATAAGGTCTTTGCCAAGTTCTTTTGGAGTAATACTGCAGGTGTTAAAGGCAAGCATTGGGTGGCTTGGGATAAAATGTGTTTGCCAAAGTGTGAAGGTGGTCTTGGCTTTAGATCACTGCATGATATATCCAAAGCCTTTTTTTTGCAAAACTTTGGTGCAATTTTAGAACTAATATTTCTTTATGGGGAGCCTTCATGGGTAACAAGTATTGCAAGAAGTTGCATCCAGTTATAGCACAGGCCAAAGGAGCATCAAATGTGTGCGAAACCGGTAGCGTGAGAGATGATGTAGACCATCAGATATGTTGGCAATTGAAAGGAGGTACTTCTAGCTTCTGGTTTGATAACTGGACAAAACAAGGTGCTTTGTACTTTGCTGATAATGAGCTGGTCATTGATGAGGAGATAGAGGTGAAGGAATTTATATCTGATGGGGAGTGGAATTTACCAAAATTACAGGAATTTCTTGCTGAAGAAATTGTGAAATACATACAAGATACCATTAGTCCAAAGCTGATTCAAGCTGATAATGATAAAGCTTGGTGGATGGGTGAAACAAATGGAAAATTCACAGTCAAAAGTGCATAGGAGGAAACTAGACTATAGCAAGATAGTGTTGAAGCTTATAGATATATCTGGTTGAAGGGATTGCCTATTAAAATAAGTTTCTTTTTATGGAGAGTTTGGAAGAGGTGCATAGCAACTGATGACAACCTTAAGAGAATGCATATCAATATTGTCTCAAGGTGCTGGTGCTGTCAAGACCATAAGTAGGAAACTATGCCCCATCTTTTGCTAACTTCTCCAATAGCTTTCAAGCTTTGGAAACAGTTTGCTTCTTGTGCAGGTTTTAATATAGAAGGTCTTCATTTGTAGCAGATCATTATTCTATAGTGGAAAGCCAATGCACCTTCAAAGCTACAAGGGATATTTCAAGCCATGCCAGCTATCATTATGTGGGAGATCTGGAAAAGAAGAAACTCAATCAAACATGGCAAACATACATCATATAGTAGAATGGTATACCAGGTTCAACAAGAAGTACATCACCTGATCAGAGTGAAGCATCCTTGGTTCTACGACCACCCGAGATCGGCCCGTCGTTAGAGACCTGTTGAGCAACTACAAGCCAAAACTGCATTACTGCAAGGTTTTATGGAAAATGCCACAGCATGGATTGAAATGTAATACAGATGGAGCTTCTCAAAGTAATCCAGGAATCAGCTCATACGGATTTTGCATCAGAAATGATTGAGGAAATCTTGTTTATGCTCAGGCCAAGCAGATTGGCTTGGCTTTAAACATGTTGGCAGAAACAATAGCTATCCAGGAAGCTATGAAATATTGTCTAGCTAATACCATACAGAATGTTACATTGGAAACTGACTCATTGGTACTGAAAAACATACTGCAAAATGTTTGGAAGATCCCTTGGCAAATTGTGGAGATAGTGGAGCAGATTCAGCAAATAATGGAACAGCTGCAGGTACAAGTTTTGCACATATTTAGAGAAGCAAATCAGCTAGCAGATTTCCTAGCAAATGTAGCACTTGAAGTAGAGAATCAGCTGGAATACACTAGCTTTGAATCACTGCCAGTACTAGGAAGGAAGATACTAAATTTAGACAAGGCACAAATTCCATCACCGAGGATCAAAACAAGGAAGATTTAGCCTACTTGAAGATGAAGCAGTTCATTTGCTATTTTCTCATTACAAATTGTAAAACTATCACTGAATATGCATACTCAAAGATGGGGAGCAACAATTATTTTCTGTTTTTCTGCTTTTGCTGTTGAACTTAATTATTATTAATAAAATATCAGGGGGCCTTGTCTCCTGATAAATTTGCTTTAAAAAAAAAAATTCCCAAAATTTTGACAAACTTAATTCCTTTGATTCGCTTGTTCCCAGAACCTTTAGACACTTACTTAGCACTTTTTAGAAGTTTTTCTTAACCTTATAAGAGTTCCATAATCTCTCCGGGCTTATGTTAGTTTACTTACAACGCAAACGACGCAAAAACTTTGGAGGTGTAACAAATGGCCAATCCATAAACAAGTAGAAATCATTGTTTAGGTTGCTGTATCTAATTAAATGAAAACAAAACATTTTCTTAGGATATTTAAGAATATCAAGTTTTGAGATTTGGAACATGTGCTAGACACAATCATTAAATTTTAGTTAGACACTCAAATTACGATTTGTTACGATTGATCACCTGAACACATGATAAAGTACTCTTATTAGACACTCCGACTCACTCTTTTGGAAAAACTTCTGTGTGTTCTCAAGCGCCCCATTACATCGATAAGTTACCATTTAAAAGATGTCACCTCTTTTAGTTACACGTAATAGCCTGATTAATAGGTTGTAAAACTTAGGTATGTTCTAATCGAGGCTAATGTGTATAATTAAATGATTGTCATATTTTATGTGGTTTGGATTCTTGAGAACACGGGCAACTTTTTTTCATAATTTAAACTGGAAGTGTCTATTAGGAACATTTATTATGTGTTCAAATATTTAATTAGAATATGTCATTATTTAAATGTCTAACTGATAAACTAACAAATTTAAGGGTTGTCGATGTATTCAACCTATTTAGAAACATAAATTTCCTTTTATAAGTATGTCATATGGAATTTAAAGAAACTTTTCACATTGCGAGATACACCTAACCTAAAAAATTGACGTGTACATTACTGGGGATGCAAAATTAACAACTTTGTTTTTCGCCATTTTGGACAAGAAAAGAATTTTTATGGGGTAAAAGCTCTGTCTTGAAAGAGGAACTAACCGGAGGAGGACACGTGGAAAATTAGCTCTACCTCAGTCTGGGTTATGTGGGAAGTTCTCATCTTGCCAACATCATAAGAAGTAACCCGTGGCCTGGGAAATGATAGAGTCGTTGTCAAGTGGACGTTGCGTCAGACCCCAACTCCTTCTATAGCTGCGATGCACTCCCAACAACCCCTATCAGTCAGCCTCGGGCTTTGGAACACTGTTCGATGGGACGTTTACACTGTTGGGTAGTCATTTCATTCGTACTTGTGTGTTGACAAGTCTAGGGCTTGTGTAAATAAATATACCTTCTTAGAGAAGGAAGAGGCATCTCATCTTTCGCACTTGTAACCCTAACTCCATTCTTGAGCTCTAATACCACAGGCTTCTCTTTATTTTCTTGAACACTTGTCTCATTATTTTTCAGTCATTTACATTTATTTACATATCATTCTCAGTTTATCTATTCCAACGAAAGTTTGAGATCTAACATGATTCACTTGTCTTTAACCCCTTCTTTAACAAATTTAATTGATTATCTTAAAATCATTTTTAGCGGTTTGGCGTCATCTTTGGGATAGAGAACTGTGATATTGTCTCAATCTGTTGCTTAAAAGTCTTTGTCAAAACACTCAGAACTCGTACCAAAAAATTGTAGCTTTGTGTGAGACTCAAAATAAAAACCCAGTTGAGGTCGACCCATCCAATGTCGCTGAAGACCAACATAACACCTTGCCGCTCATGGATCCGACGATTCTAGGGGATCCTCTGAATGAGTAGGTGTCGGAACAAGATGATGGACACGAGAGCGAGTGTCCACATGAACAAGAGGGAGGGCCACACCTCTTCACAAATAGCTCAGGTTAGACGCACTGACACAAGCTTAGCCACTGGTGATACGAGTGAAAGCGATGGTGAGTACTACAAGGATCAGAACATAACATGCAGGGGTGAGTGGACCCGTCCAAAAGGTGCGGCGCCATGGCAAAGCAACAGCTTAGTAGTGGAGCAGGCCGTGGCTGGAATTAACCACATAACAGATGTTCATGCAGTGCATGTAGGTCATCATGAAGTCTTTTGTCAACAAGACTCAGTTTGAAACTCCCGTGTCATTTAACATTGGGGTAACAAAAACACCAGCCAATGTCACAATTAACCCTGGCGCAAGTGAAGTTCCTGAGAGTTCAGGGGTCATAATATGAGGATCTTGTGAAATCCTACCATCAAAAAATCCATACAAGGTGGAGCTCCATAGTTTCTTAAAGGAGATTCATTCTCTCATGTACTAGATATCGAGGGCCCCACCAGTTATCAAGGGAGTGGGTTCAACAAGTACGGAAAGCTGCCATTTAAATTAAGTGTGGCCCCGACTCTAATTTTGAAAAGGTTTAAAATGCCAGAAATACCCAAGTACGACGGGACTACAGACCCGTTAGAGCATGTATCAACCTTCAAGACCGCCATTACTGGAAATGACTGCTGCCGGATGAAGTCAAATCTGTCAAGCTTAAAAGTGTCGGAAAAATGCTCACAAAGGGAGCACTTATTTGGTACATTCATATACCTAATAACTCTATTGACTCTTTTTCTATGTTTGTAGATCTTTTCATAAAGGCTCACACTGGAGTTCAAAAGATTGAAACCCACAAAGAGGATGTCTTCATAATAAAGCAGCGCCAAGGAAAACTTCTCTATAGCTTTTTTCATAGTTTCTAGCGACAAAGAATGATGCTGCCAATGTTCTCGGAGGATTGGGCTGTAGCTGCGTTCATCGACGACCTAAACCCGAAGAACTGCGATGCTTCACAGAAGTTGAAGGCAAACCTAAGAGAGTTCCCGACCAAAATGTGGAATGAATTGAACCATTGTTACAGAGCCAAGATGCGAATCAAGGGTGGCTTAAGAGAAATGACACCAATTGAAGTAAAAGCCCGATCTTAAGAAAGACCCAGAAATGCCCTCAACCACGGTCAAAGAAATCTAAGATACTAGTTTGAGCCTTACTCAACTTATAGGCCACTAGGGAAAACACAAGACCTAGAGATAACTAGGCTCTAATAAGTGTTAGGGTTCGCTTTTTTGCGCAGGTTTAGGGCGCAAGAAGGCTACTATGAACTCGTTGACGCTCTTTCAACTAAAAAAAAAAACGGTTTGTCGAAATCCCAATTTTATACTTAGTCATATAAACGTCGTGCTTAAGTCGGTGATTTTTGAAAAAACGCGTACGAGGACCTAAAGTTGACTAAACGACATAAGAATCGTTTTCCTAAGAGGTCTAATTACGACCATAAGTTTTTTCCACTATGATATGAGTTTAAATACACATCTTTACAAATACATCAATTTGAAAATTAACAAAAATGTAAGGAGGCAGGGTTAGACTAGGGTAAGCCCTTAGTTGGTCATTTTCACCCATGACTGGCCCCTCTGCGTGCCTCACTATCTTCCTTTTGTCTTCCCGGACTCTATTTTGAAGCAGTATTCCAGCTTGGGCCTTAGGCCCAAGAGGGTGGTTTCATGCATTTGTAACCCGAGTGGTCGCGTGATGGGGGGGGGGAAAGAAAACACCGGTTATTTATAATTGCTGAACTTATCACTAAGGTAAATAACTAAAATTAAATACACACACATGTATGATGTAAAGTATCCGCACATATACATATATATATATAAGACAACCTACACTTGTTCCATACTTGCCCTTTGCCTACTCTAAACAAAGCTCAAGTTATCCTAAGACTTAAGCATGGCATGGGGACTAGGTCTGGATCCCGTATATATGATGTCGCACAAGTTGCAAGGGGTTTCGAGGAACCCCAGGCATGGCTAACACTGGGAGATTAAGACAACCCCGAATTACCACGCTTGGCCTTAGATTTATTGGAGCCTTATTGAGAGTGGACAGAGAGAGCATAGAATCAAAATGCTATGGATACACAAGTAATCTGCTAATAGCGTTAATGAGCAGTCATGGGTATTGTACAACATGTACATTGAGACAATTCTCCTAGAGAAAATCAGATATCACAAATGACACTTGACCAAATCAAATATAACTTCTTTTGAAAGGGGAAAGGCAAGAAGCACCAGCAGTTGTAACAGAAATACAGAGGAAGGAGAAAAACAATTCCCAAAGGGGAAATGGAACAAACCAAAACTTACATAGGACCAAACAGTCTAGCCAAATGACAACCAACCTCAAAATTATTTATAAGCATCTCTTGTTCAGCAGGGAATCACTAATCTCAAACAACTAAAGTTCCAACAAGACTAAGCTTAGACTGGCATGTCCAGTAGACACCTCAAAATGGAGGGATGTGTACATGATCCAGTGTAGGTAACAGTGTTGCAGAAATGGAATACCTAAACATAAGTAAGCATACAAATTTGTTTCAACAAAAGGAAGAGAAGTAGAAAGGAGAGAGGCACATAAAGAAGAAACAAGTCAAAAGTAAACAGGAACGTCTGGTAAAACACACAGGGAAACAATGGCACAAAGTGGTGTAGGAGGCAACTCATGACACTAGAGATGAAAGAGGGCAGAAGCAAGGCCACAAGGGGAGTTAACAGGCATAAATGAGGTACATGTGTTGGGGCCAGGAATCACACGCACAAATGCAGCAGCCAAGACAAAATCAAAAACATGATTGTAAAGAAAAGGTTTCACTTTACAGATGTAAAAAATAGGAAAGTTTGAATATCAATGTCACATAGTTATAGAGGCAGTAGGACACAATGCTGGGGACATGCAAATAATTCATGACAACTTGGTTCTAATTCTATGCAAGGGGACGGGCCAAGACAAGGTACCAACATAGAAGCAACACATACGGCCATGGACAAGTGGAGGTTCAGATAATAATTTAGACCAATTTCAAACAAAAAAAAGCTCAGGAACCCGTTGACCCTGCAAACCAACTGTCTTTAAGACAGAGAAGAGCAAACATGGATCACATAGCACCCAGCCTGGATAAACATTTACAGTAGTGGATTTAGTTCTAGGCACATTTTTCCTTCCCTTTAAGGCATGGTTAAACCACTTTTCCCCACCTGAAACCTTTGTGAGTCCCAGGATCATGAGGGGAAGGTCCAAGAAAATGGAAGTAAGAGTTCAGGCCCCTGAAAGGGAAATACGATAAGGTGGGGTCATCACCTCCCCATCTTCTTTCCTGAGTCTCCTTTTAGCGAAAAGGGATCCTGGGCTCCACTGGTCACTACCTCCAGCTCATGCCCAGGCTCACCTTTTCCTCTCCTTAAACCCTTTCCCCATCTTAATGTCCTCACCCTAATCATCTAGTGATAACACCAGAGGCCTTAGGTAGGCTTACATACATTCCAATCTGTCACACCTTCCTACTTAAACAGACTAAGTGGTCCAGGTCTATAGGCTCCTGATGATTGAAGTTAGTGGTAAATGCTGGGAACAAATTTCTCAGAAGCACATATCAAGCAGTAGCAAACTAGCTAATTCATGAGGACTAGATTCAGGTTTCAGAGGCTTTTGACATCAAATCCAAATGCAAGCACTGGGCACAAGGATTTTCATAGACACACAATAGGTGGGAACAAACTAATCAATCTTAACAGTTCTAAACTGAACCAAGAAAACAAACAAGGTGAGAGACTCTTGTTGTTTAATCACACCAGGAATTCAGGAAGGAAGGGCAAACCTTTTGTTTATCAAAATCAAACCACACAAGAACGAAAAAATTCAACACTAAGTGAAACATGGAGGACACAAGACAATTTGAAGGGGATTTTGAGAGTAAAAGAAGTCAGACAAAGAAAAAGGGAACTCCCAGCTTGAAAAAGGTAAATCCATGCTGCACAAGGGAAGTCTTAGGTTTTTAAAAAAAAAAGCAGAGGAGGGGAAAAGCACAGGTCAAAACACATAGTAGCATTTCTAGGAAATGTAAAAATTGACACACCATTTGCTGAGGCCAAATGACTTTTAAGTCTAAAATGCACACACAAACACATCCATATGACTTTACCAAATTCCCAACAAGGTAAATCATCAGGAGACCTTGACCTAATTGGCTAGTGGATCACACAAAGAAAGTCAAACAAGTACAAAGAAAGAACACTTAAACTTCCATGACACAAGACCAAACTTGAACCAAATCACAAGCTGCAAGACTTGCAGTTTTTTAGAAAAAAGAGAACTCATGGTCTATGTTAAGCCTAGGACAATGAGGAGTTATTTATTTTTTATCAAAAACTTATCAGGAAAAGGAAGTTTGAAGTAAAACAGTCTTTATAACTCAAGATCAATCTATATGTAAGTTCAATGAACACAGACATCACAAGAAAGTCTGTCAACCAAACATAGGTTTAAAGTGACAAATTCTTTTGAAAAGTTCAGTTAACAAAGCAAATATCTAGAGCTGTTTTTTGTTACTTCTGAAACTTGATTACAAATTTTAACTCAAAAGATGATCATGTTATGAGTGCAGACTAAAATAGGAGGGCACAAAAGAGGAGGACAAGAATAGACAGTGAAACAGTCAAGGCACAAATCCAATTCTCTTAACTTCTAGTATTAGCTAGATGATCACAACAAAAGAAGACCAGGTAAGTGAAATAGAACCTCACTTAATTCTGAATTACTTACAAATTTTCAGTAGACTAGGTGGCTGTATCCAAATGAGAGACTTTATCAAATTCAGACAAACATTGGGGGGGGGGGGGGGAGGGGAACAAGTAGGACACCATTAGAGCAGCAGCCCAGACCATACACATAACTTGATTTTTAAGAAAAATAGTCTGTCTTAAGTGATCACAGCACGTATGCACCAAGACCTCCCTATTTTAAAGTCAACTACCATTTTACACTACTGGTTTAACTAAATAAAAAGACAAAGTACCAAACTTGTTCCCACTTCTGTCAAAAACTCCTCAACACTTAGTAAAGAAGATGATTCAAGAACAACTTTGACTCTTCACCCTTTGGCTAAGAAGAGTGGTGAGTAAACAAAAAAAAAAGAAAAGAACCAACTAGAGTTCAATCTACATTTCAACCCTCTTCCTCAGTTTTCCCTTGTCCTATGTCTAGGTGGAGTTAATTTATATGGAAAATAGTCTTCTTATAAGTAAAACACTCTAGGCCACTTAGAAGAATCCAAAAAAGTCATGAATGAATCACCTACACTTAAGCAAATTCCCAGTAAACTGTTTCACGAAAAAAAAGCAGTAGTTATCAGGCAAACAAAGAAAATAAGAAAGTCTGTTAATTAGAAACACACCTAACCAATTCCAGTTATAGGTTTACACCAATAAATTCCCAAAATCCACTCAGCATGATCAAATAAATTCAAGAGGAAAGGGCCAGAACCCCATCATGAACAGAAAAACTCAAAGGAAAAAAGGAAACAAGTAAGTGTAAATACAATTTTGGAGGAAAGAGGAAAAAAAATGGACAACACCTATACCAGGCACAACTAATCTCAACTCGGCCAAGACCAACCCCACCTAGATCACAGGATACCAAACTGAACAAGAAACTCAATAACATCACAGATGACCAATCAAATTGACCGTGCATAACACACATGAACTCAAATCAAGCTATTCCACAAAAGAACCAATTCCCAAGGGGGTCAGTTATCAGACAAGCTAGACTGCAACCATAACTACCCTAGCCATGGACCATTAGGTTTGCAAGACTAAAAGTAAAGACTATGGACATTTCAAGTTAAAACATGAACCTATCTCTAACGTGAGCCTCAGTCAAGTAAAACCAAAAGACTAGACAAATATCTTTAAAAGGAAATTCATTAAACTACTGTTTTAGCTAAGCTCAACACAAGTCCCATGCTCACTAATTCAAAAAGAAAGGCAAATGCTTAAACTGATTCACTTCTTCATCAAAAGCCCCTTTTTATCTATAAGAGAAAACCAAGGACAAATCTAGGGAACATAGTCGTCCAAGTTCAAATAAGTTCTACCCATGTCTATACTTTCTACCCATTTCTATACTAAGTCAGACTAGACTTAAACTGCAAGGATACAAAAATAGAAAATCCATCATCAGATGTCACCCAACGACTAAACACCAGGCTCTGAGCCTAAACAAGCTACTATTATAATCATAATTATCTAGAAAATATCATAATAACTCTAAGACATAACTAAAACAAGTATTAAAAGGCTGAAATTAACATGAAGGAAACAACAAGAATGAATATTACCTTTTATGGGCACGGCCTAGACCAAAAGTGAACTTGGACAGTACCTCCTCCAAGACTCAAGCCCAGCATGCCAAGAAAATAAAAAAACAACAAGTTTTAGAACTAGGTTTTCAAGAAAATTGAAGAACCCTTAAAAGACTTTGAACAAAATTCAACTTTTTAAGGACTAATATCTCAAATCCTTCGTATTTTCTTAATTTTCGACCTCTTTCTTTCGTGAATGGGATAGAAACCCCAAAAATGTTTGAAACTACAAAAACTCGATGTGGGACTTGCAAGTTTTGTGTAACTCTCACCCATAAACCTAAGTGAACGGTTCAGATTTGAAGCAAATTCGAAATCAAAGGTCCCAAACAACTCAAATCTAGCAGAGACATATAATGGGAGGGGGGAGGGGGGGGGGGGGGGTGTACCATTGGGGTCTCTTTGGCCTGAATTTGAGGGAGAGAAGGACAAAGCATTGAATTTTTTGCCTCCTCCCCGCTTCAATTTGATGGGACACGACAGGAACAATGGCGGGTAGGTGGTTGCATGCAGGAGCGGTACTAGGGTTGCAACTAGACGCCTCCTTTTTCCCCCTTTTGCATTGAGGCTCCTAGGGCAAGGAAAAATGAGCGGGGAGGGAGTATAAGACTCCCCACTCCTTTTAATTGTTAAGTGGGTCGGGTCGGAATGGGCCTGGTTCATCCATTTTTTAAAAGGGCCTCGGTCCCGTGTATATATATATATATATATATATATATATATATATATATATATATATATATATATATATAGGGTGGGAAAAAAAAGACTAATGCATAAATAAATAATGAAAAAACCAATTGTTAGTCCATTAGGACTTAAACAAAAAGGTGAAAAATAATTTTGCATATACCGATCTTATAGTTAAGAAAAAATAATCAATCACACAAGCCTGCACAGAATCAGGATTTAAACGGTAAAATGGTCAATTCTTTTAATTACTCAAAATATCTTGGACAATAAAACTGGAATAAAGCTACTCATTAAACTAATTTTCCTTGATTTAATTAATTAAGCAAATAATTATCAAAAAGGGTTTTCTTGCCCCTTCGAGTAATTATAATAAAACTTTCTTCAAAATAAATTTTCGCAGAAATTAAAAATACCTCAGATGTTTCTTTATCAACTCCCAAGGGTGAATTTCATCCCAAATAATTTCATAAAAAATTACCTAGACCCCCTTAGGGGTGCACAACTGGTTTTATTTATTGTCCAAGGACTCCGAGCACTTAAAATAGATTTCGGGAGTTCAAAAATTAGGTGTCAACAATAAGCAAGGACATATTGAGGACCTCAAAGTCAACCCAGAAAGATTTAGGTCCCCTAAAGCTGTCCTAACACAATTTCAAGACAGGCCGTAGAGCTCGTTGCGGCAATGAGGGGTATGAGGGAAGCCAAGTTCCCAAAAGATATTCGCTCGAATCTAGTTAGAAGGAACTTGGACTTGTGGTGTATTTTCGTAACACTCATGGTCATCTGACTGAAGATTGCAAAAACTTGCGAATAGAGGTGGCATGGTTGCTTAGGGCTAGTGATCTAAAAGAGTACAGCAGTGATCGGGCTAAACTCAACTTGAACAAGAACCAGGATTACGTTGGGGATAGTAAGGATCCAAAAGAGACGCCACTATGCAAGCATACATTCCACATGATCTTCGATGGTGAGGCAGTCAACGACGTGACCAATTCAGTTGTCAGAAAGACTAGAGTCTCCATATCTATCGGGAAAAGAGTACGAATTCCTGGAGCACGACATTATCACTTTCTCCAACGAAGATTGTGCGGACTCTCATTCCCACACAATGACGCTCTAGTAATATCTCTTCATATTTTAAATTTTATTATTAAATGTGTGCTAATTGATCCAATAGCCCAGCCAACATCATCTAATTTTGAGTTCACAAGGAAATGCAGTTGGTTGATAAAATAATTCCAGCCACCAAATATTGGCCAGATTCAATATGGCAAGCAAGATGACACTGGGGTGGTCAGATTACCGATTCATGAAGGGGGAATCACTCAGGATACCTCGTTTGATGTCTTGACTGTATGTAATAAATTATTATCATAGGAAGGCCCTGACCGCACCTCATGAAGGCAGTCCTATCCACTCTCCACCAGGTCATAAAGTTCCCTACCTCCCTGGGGGATAAGGAAGATCCGAGGAGAGCCAACTGCAACCTGGGAGATGGGGACTTTATCAGTATCCGTCGGGCAATATAAGACAAATCCTAAATATCAGTTACAGGAACTGGAGACTCCGATGGTTTCCAAGCCAAACATAGAGGGACCAGGTGACAGCAGGAACGAGGAAGAACGATAAGAGCAACTAGATATTCCAAAAGGGTTCGTGTTGCCGGAAGACACTGATGCAACCAAATCAATAATATAGGAACTCGAGTAGATCACCATTTTTGTCGTCTTCCCGGAAAGAATGGCATACCTGGGCTCAGGGTTCAGTCCCAAACTCAGGCTCAAATTTATTAAGTTCTTAAAAGGTAACACAGACTACTTTGCTTGGTACCACTTAGACATAGTAGGTATTCCACCTGAAGTGGCCATTTACAAGCTCAGCTCTGACTCGGATCACCCTCTAGCGAAGCAAAGGAAGCAACCACTCTCCTTCACCCGTGACTAGTTCGTCAAGAAGAAGGTATCTCGCTTACTTAAAATAGGATCAATTCGGGAGGTAATATGCCTAAATTGGCTAGATAACGTAGTGGTAGTACCCAATAAGATAAACAAATTTAGCCTGTGCAACAATGTCAAAGATTTAAACAAAGCATATCTGAAAGATTCATTCGCATTGCCATACATCTATTAAACGATTGACGTGACGGCAAGGCATGCGCTGCTCATCTCTTTATATGCTTCCTTAGGGTACAATCCAATCAGTTTGCACCCAGATGACCAGGAAAAGACTTCGTTCATAACAAATTACAAGCCTATTGTTATAATGTCATGCCTTTGGAATAAAAAATGTTGTATCCATATATCAAAGGCTGGTTAACAAAATGTTTGAAAAACAAATAGGAAAGAGTATGGAAGTTTATATTGATGACATACTTCTTAAGTCTCTAGACAGAGAACCATTTAAGGCATTTGCGGGAAACCAATGACATTCTAGGGGAACACAACATGAAGTTGAATCTAGAAACGTGAGTTCGGGGTCAGCTCTGGGAAATTTCTTCGCTTGCTCATCTCCAACAAAGGGATAAAGGTAAACCGTAACTAGATCAGAGTGATTGAAGGAATACCGAACATATTAAGAAACACGAAGGTAGTGCAAAGGCTAACTAGGAGGATAGTAGCCCTAGGGAGGTTCATTTGAGGTCCTCGGATCGAAGTCAGGAGTTCTTCAACATGTTGAAAAAAAAGAATGACTTCCAGTGGATGCTAGATTGCCTGTGGGACTTGAAGTTCTTAAGAGATACTTGTACAATTCCCCATAATGGAAAAACCCAAGAACGGGGAAGGACTGCTCGCTTACCTGACGGTGTCCGAAGTGGCGATAAGTGTAGCTTTGGTACGAGAAGAAGAAGGCACACAACTCTCTATCTTTTACATCAGTTAAACCTTGGTGGGCACTGAGTCTTGGTACCCCCACTTAGAAAAATTGACCTTGGTGCTGGTTATAGGTGCAAGCTCAGATCGTATTGTCCATGTCATCATATTGGCGTGGTATCCATATTCCCATTACGGAGGATCTTACATACCTCGAAGCTCTCGGGACGATAAGCCAAATGGTCAGTCGAGATAAGTTAATATGACATAACCTACCTACCTCGGACTATCATCAACTCACAAGTGCTAGCTGACTTTATGGCTGATTTTAGTCCCGGCATGTTATTTGGTGCAAACAAAGGAGGCAAAATCTACCCCCTGGCTGTGCGCAGCTCATGCCCCATTAGAGCAGGGTATAAGCTACTCGGACTAACCATAGTCCAAGTATGAGACTTTGAGTGCAAGTACAAAACTTGCTTAAAAAATTGGCCTACATGCTAGACCATAGAGAAACCGGCAGACAAAAAGCCATATGAGATTCAATCACATAGAATAGTGTTGTGGTCGAAAAATAGGTACTCCCCAAAACACAAAATGCTTTTACACGACTGCAGGACTGAGATTGTCTCGCCAAACAAAGGCTACCGAATGATCGTACAACCGAAGTCAGATACTCAAGAAAGACTAAGAGTATGTGTTTCACTCTTTTCCTTAGCGACGTTTTTATCCCAAAAAGAGTTTCCCAGTGAGGTTCTTAATGAGGCAGCAAATGAAAAACATATTACCATTAGCAGACAGTGGGACTTCAAGAGGCCCCATAGACTAGCTCCGGTGCCTAAGTTTTCAACTTTCACACTCAAGCACTGGGGGAGGGGGATTACCCCTTAGATAGGTCATCAACACTGGTCCACCAGAAAAAGAACTAGGACTGCATGATGACTCAAGGCATCACACAACATAGGGGCTGTCACAACTGTCACGCCCAAACCCGACCCTAGATGTAATAGTCATCCGATGCTATAAACAACATCGGAAGCACCTTACGAATCAATAAGCATCAAGTTATTTTTTTTTAATGATCTCTCATTAATTATTCCAACAAATTATAAATTGTCAATTGAGCATGATCACAGTAATGAAATAAAACAAGGGAACTCTAATATAAATATAGCATTATAAGAACATCGCAATACCTAATGAGTCAAATGATGACTTCAACAACTACTCACAGTATCTATCTGTGGAGCTTCTAAGATGATAAATAACGAATAGTTTAACTTCAGGACGCAGCCCAAAAACTAAAAGCAATAACTAAGATAGGGGTGTCCTACGAACAAGAGTGTGGGCTCACCAATAAGTTTGAAAGTAACAAGCTCTCCTAGTCCACACGCGTATCACGAACTTTCTCCTCAACGTTACCTAACACACCATAAAAAACAATAATGGTATGCCTGGGTACTGGGTACTCAGTGAGTGTCTAAGGGCCAATAGTTGATAAAATAAAATGAGATAGTAAAACTCAATAAAGCAGTATTTACGTAATATTTTAACAACCAAAAATCGAGTAAAAGATCAAACTTAACAAAAATCATCAGAGAGAAACTAATAACAAAGAATACCATGAATTTAACTCATTTATCTTTTACCATATCAAGTCTTTCACTTAGGAATCTGAAATCATCAACAAGCCAACTTCTGGGTAATCAAAGAATCAATACATGCCAACTCAAGGGCGAACAATCATTCAATACACCGGGGCTAGTATCCCTCGGAGGCTAATTGTCATTTGGACTACCACAACAATAGATACACCGGGCTACACGCCTCGGAGGTCAATAGTCCTCTGGACTGACACAAGAATGCTCAAAAGCGATAAGCTAGGATGCATAATAGCTAATCGTCCTCTCGACAAGCACAACTTGCCCATATAGGCCCAAACACAAACAAATACATGTCATGGAACATCAACCAAATCCTCAAAACATGGCATATAGCCGAATTCACTTCTCAAGTCATCTTTTCACAATAGAAGTATTTCTAAGTCATAATGAATTTAGATGTGGGCTTGACCCTACATGCACATAACCTTGTTCAATTATCATCTTTTAGTTTGAAAACAAATCCAACAAAGAAAACCATTAAACTAGGGTTTTAAACTTATACAAACAATCAAAGTAGGATTCTCAACCATCAATCATACTTTCACAACATAAACGTATTTTCGAAGAAGATTTCAAAATATAGACCAACATAACAAAAAGTTTTCAAAAGTAGACATACATAAGAAAGCGTTTTCAAAAGCAGAGATACCTAAATTTCTCACTAAAAGCTAGCAAATGGATTTTCTGAGGTTTAACAATCACTCCACAATCAATTAGAATGATAAAGATTAGAACTTCAATCTAATTCCACCCATCTCCTTTTTTTGGAAAAACTAGGGTTTCTAAGTTATCATTCATGCTCTTTCTTTCATATGATTCACCATGGAATATAAACACTTGCAATAGCTCACACTAGTCTCAATCCATTCAACAAACACCATTAGTGGTCAAAGATCTTACCTTTATTGAGATTCCACAAAAGTCCTCTTCAATTGTTCTTCCTTTGATTTTTAAGAATCTATCGATTGGAATGATAATCTAGTGTTAATCCTTGTTATTTTGATATGGTTTAATCATAGAATTGTTAGGAACTCATCTTGTAAGGTTTGGAGAAGTTCTAGGGTGTTTTCTCCTCAAAATGTTGGCCAAAAATGAAGTGGAATGAATAATTTTTGAAACATTCACTATCTGTACTTTTATAGCCGTGTCACAACCTGCGAGATACAGGTGTGACCTATGGGACACATCCCCACCGCAAGTTGTGCTAGAGAGGCACAACTTCGGGCGTTCAACTTGCGACATGACCTGCGAAATGCAGATCGGTAAAATGGTCATAACTTCTTGCTCACAGCTTTGTTTGAGCTCCACCTTGTATAATTAGAAAGGTATTTCAAAGGGATACAACTTTCATGCTTTAAGTTTTCTCAAATTCACAACGGATTTCTATGTAATTAGACTTGAAGTTAGACCTAGTGTAAACTTAGTCGATTATATCATACCTTGGGCACCTCATTATTAGTCTTGTTCTTAAAGCAACTATTTCCACCCAAACGCATCCCAATAGGACTTCATATAGCTAGAATGTCACATAAATACTCATTTAACATGTTCACACCTAACCCGGATATGCGGAGTGTTACATTATCCCCCTTTCACGATTATTTGTCCCCGAATGAAAGTTATGGGCCTAAGATTTTCACTTAACCTCGTGTTTAAAAAACATTCTCTAGAGTTCCTTTGTATTGCAATCTATCCCATCATAAGACTCTGTTAATACCCCAACAATAACTATACGGTCCTCATAGGGACTCCCACAACTACAACAAACAAGCCGAAACATAAAATAAGAAATTAACAACTTTAGTCTACAATTTCGCTAGGATTTGATAACCTGAAGGTCAACACATATCTGGAATACGGAATAAGTAAGGGTATTTACGGCATGAGCATCATTAATGGCAACTAGATTATAGCTACACCCATTTGAGTTCATTTTGTGAGTCCTGAGATATGAAATAAGTCTAACTGGATGTTTAGCAATATCACTCTTCCACTCTATAATGAATTCATCAGGAAATTCAAGCCTAACTATTTTTGATTGAATCTCGATTGATCAGCTAATATGCTTCAAGGTAACAAATAGTTAGAATACCTGTGACCACAGCGTCAGAGGCTTCAGCCGCCTCCTTACCAATCAAACCATAAAGTCGAGCTTGTCCCTCATTAGCGGTGTTAGAAACCACTTTGCCAGGCCCATTACCACGACCAGGAGTATTCTTAGCATTACTAGCAGGCAAATTCTTGGCAGTAACGGGAGTAGATGAATTATTCCTCTGGCCTGAAGAGTTAGTCATTTCACGCAACCATTTCCTACAATCTTTCTTGATATGACCCCTTATACCACAATGATGGCAAACATGATCCTCCCATCCAGACGACTGTCAGTCTCCACCCTGAGAATAATTATTTGGATTGTCGCTTCTCCGCCCTTGTCCACCAGAAGAAACACCAATATTGGACTAAGCAATAGACTAATCAAATACAAAATACCCTTTTCATTTCCCACCATCATATGCTCCACTGAAACCACCCGCAGGTTGGGCCTTCTTATTTTGATCCCTTTCTAACCTCTCTTCACCCTTCAAATTCTTTTATTGTTCAGCAAACCCAACCAAAGACGAAAGTGTACAAGTAGGAGACATAGAGGCAGCGGCATACATGGACTTGATATGTGGTGAAAGACCATGCACAAATCAACTCGATTTGTTCTTTTCAAACGGAATCAGATATATTACATACCTCGCCAGACAGGTAAACTTCAAACTATGTTCACGAACGGATATAGTGCCCAGGTCAATCTTCTTAAACTTAGTAGCCATAGCAAATTGTTCCTCATCAGACAGAAACCTCTCCATAAACACCTCTTTGAACTCAACCCAAGTCGGAGGCGAGCATTATTTCCTCGCTCAGACTCCCATAATTCGAACCAAGCATGAGCTGCATCTTTCAATTAGTATGCTGCAAATTTCACAACTTCATAACCAGGGGCATTCATTACCTTTAGATATTTGAAAGTCTCATCCATGAAGTACTGGGATCATCTTCTTCTCGTGAACCAAATAAATTAGGCAGACTCAGGCACTCAGCCTCAAAGAGTGCTTAAGTATTCCTCCACCACCAAGTGCCGGATCTACACCCCCAAAGTGATGTTGGGTTGTAACAAGGGTGGTAAGCATCTGGATCGCATTCTGCATCCACCCAGTATCTGCCACACCCGCAGCGGGGGCAACTGGAGCACATGGTCCTGGCAGCGGTGCTTGGTCTCTATTATTGTTTTCAATCCCAGCATTAGTCTCAGTAGTGGTGCAGTTGTGATCCTAGCGGCTCGTCTGTCAGATAATGAATCAGAAGCACTATTATTTGCTTGATTAGCAGTTCCCGCACGATTTAAAGCCATTTCTGCGAGGCACAAATTATCGAACGCGTCAGAAAAATCCTATTGATAAGTTCAATCTCGATAGCACAATCTAGAATCAAAAAGAATGAGAAGCACCTATAAAAGTCCAGGTAGTCTTTCGATCATTCATGTGATCAGGCTGCATAAGGAAGATTCCACTAGACACAGATCCCAAGACAAAGACACATCTTAGGACACATCTAAACCTAGGCTCTGATACCATGCTTGTCACACCCCAAACCCGACCTTGGACGTAACAAGCATCCGATTCTATAAATAACACCGGAAGCACCTTACGAATCAATAAACACCAAGTTCTTTTTTATTTTTATTTTTTAATGATCTCATTATTTATTCCAACAAATTATAAATAGTCAATTGAGCATGATCACAGTTATGGAATAAAACAAAGGAAGTATAATATAAATATAAAGATCATAAGAACGTACAATAACCCAATGAATCAAACGATGACTTCAACAACCACCCACAATATTTATCTATGGATCTTCTAAGATGATAAATAATGAATAGTCTAACTTCAAGACGAAGCCCAAAAACTAAAAGCAATAACTTAGATAAGGATGTCCCACGAAAAAAGGTGTGGGCTCACCAATAAGTCTGAAAGTAGCAAGCCTCCCAGTCCACACGCATATCACGAACTTGCTCCTCAACGTTACCTGACACACCATCAAAAACAATAATGGTACGCCTGAGTACTGGGTACTCAGTGAGTGTCTAAGAGGCAATAGTGAATAAAACAAAATGAGATAGTAAAACTCAGTAAAGCAGTTTTTGTGTAACAGTTTAACAACCAAAAATAGAGTAAAACATCAAACTTAACCAAAATCATCACAGAGAAACCAATAACAAAGAATACCACGAGTTTAACTCTTTTACCGTTTACCACATTAAGTCTTTCACTTACGAATTAGAAATCATTAATAAGCCAACTTATGGATAACCAAAGAATCAATACATGCCAACTCACGAGCGAAAAATCATTCAATACACTGGGGCTATTATCCCTGGAGACTAATCGTCATCTGGACTAGCATAACAATAGATGCATTGGGCTATACACCTCGGAGGTCAATCGTCCTCTGGACTGACACAACAATATTCAAAAGTGGTTAGTTAGAATTCATAAGGCTAATCGTCCTATGGACTAGCACAACTTGCCCATACAAGGCCCAAACACAAACAAATACATGTCATGGAACATCAACCGAATCATCAAAACATGGCATATAGCGGAATTCACTTCTCAAGTCATATTTTCACAATAAAAGTATTTTCAAGTCATAATCAATTTAGAAACTGATGTCCCAATCATTCATTCAAGTTAAAGAAACTCATTCAAGGAAAACACTTGTTTACAGTTTCAACCTTTAGAAAAATAAGTTTAATCATTCACATCAAGGCAAAACATGTTCATCACTATAGCATAATTCGTATAAGGGTCGATATGGGCTTGACCCTACATGCGCATGGCCTTGTTCAATTGTCATCTTTTAGTTAAAAAACAATTTCAACAAAGAACAACCACTATACTAGCATTTTAAACTTTTACAAACAATAAAAGTAGGATTCTCAACCATCAATCATGCTTTCACAACATGAACGTACTTCCAAGGAAGATTTCAAAATATAGACATACATCAGAAAACATTTTTAAATGTAGACATACCTCAATTTCCCGCTAAAAGCTTGCAAATAAGTTTTTTTGAGGTTCAACAATCACTCTACAGTTGATTAGAATGATTAAGATTACAACTTCAATCTAATTCCACCCATCTCCCCCTTTTTGGAAAAACTAGGGTTTTTAAGTTAGCATTCATGCTCTTTCTTTCATATGATTCATCCATGGATTCTAAACACTTGCAACAGTCCACACTAGTCTCAATCCATTCAACAAACACCATTAGAGGTCAAAGATCTTACCTTTATTGAGATTCCCCCAAAAGTCCTCTTCAATTGTTTGTCCTTTGATTTTCAAGAATCTATGGATTATAATTATAATCTAGTGTTAATCCTTGTTATTTTGATATGGTTTAATCATAGGATGGTTAGGAACTCACCTTGTAAGGTTTGGAGAAGTTCTAGGGTGTTTTCTCCTCAAAAGGTCGGCCAAAAATGACGTGGAATAAATAAATTTTGAAAAATTCACAATATGTACTTTTACAGCCACGTTGCCACCTGCGACACAACCTGTAAGAAGCAGGATTGACCTATTGGATGCAGCCCCAGCGCAAGTTGTGCCAGAGAGGCACAACTTCGGGCGATCAACTTCAGGACATGACCTGCAAAATGCAGATCAGTAAAACGACCCTAAATTCTTGCTCACAGCTCCATTTTTGCTCTACCTTATATTGTTTGAAAGGTATTTCAAAGGGCTACAACTTTGATGTTTTAAGTTTTCTCAAGTTTGTAATGAGGTTCTATGTAATCAGGCTTAAAGTCTGACCAACTGTAAACTTAGTCGATTCTATTGTACCTTGGGCACCTCATTAATCGTCTTGTTCTTTAAAAAACTATTTCCACCCAAACTAATCCTAATAGGACTTCATATAGATAGAATATAACATTAATACTCATTTAAAATGTTCACACCTAACCTGAATTTATGGAGTTTTACAACAACACAACGGGACTGGTCCAAGACGGATCAGGAATTTACTTTTCATGTTTGTACCGTATAAAGCCTTATATCCTCGTCACGACCCGACTAGGGGGCCATGACGGGTACCCGGAGCTGACTACCGAGCACCACTCATTATGCTAGTCATCATACCCAACCTGAACATACACAATCTCGAAGGCAACATATGCATATATATAAGCCCTCATGGCTACAAAAATGATATACAAAATATACACCGATATATCCATAAGACGTCAACTACCCACGTATCCGTATCTACGAGCCTCTACTAGAGAACTGTGTCATAAGGACGGGACAGGACCCTTTCATACCCAAATATATACACAAAATAATATGACCAAAAGTAGCACCTCCGGAGTAGTGGAGTGCTCCTGTAAACCTGCTGATAAGATAAGCTCCTACGGGTCTGCACCGTCTCCCTGTCTATCCGTATATAAACATACGCGTCCAAAAGAAAAGGGACGCGCACGAAAAGAGTACTGAGTATATAAGGCATGGATAATACTAACATAATAAAGAAATGATGAAACATAAGGCGAAGATATAACCTGCTTAGCTTTTAATGGAAAATACATGTTATGCATATCAAATATACCATCATTGTTAACCCGCGTCCGGGTAACTATCACACACTGCCCATTAGTGGTGTCATGTCCGGCCATCTAGGCACGGTGTTATCTTAAGCCGCCCACCTTCGCGGTGTCATGCCCGACCATCTAGGCACGGTGCAATCATAAGCCGCCCGCCTTTGCGGTGCCATGCCCAACCATCTAGGCACGGTGTAACCTCATCATCATGTACTTATCATAAAGCATGCATTAGAAATCAATTAAAGCTACAACCCTATCGGGGTGACGTAAGGTCAAGAACCCCCAATTCCATTATGGATTAGTCATGATCATCATGTCCCACCTTGAAGGAACTAGCGTCATAAGGTGAGTCTAACAACAAAGAATAACATCAAGAAATCATATAAGGATCATTAGCTTCATAAGACTATCATATCATAAGATTTGGAGTCTCTAGACTTAGATTCACCATCATCATTGCTATATCCATAACACATCTCTTATCCTTATCTCATGAGAAGCTTCTAACAATCATAGACTTGTAACTTTTGGAATGAAGGAAAATCATGGGAATCGTAAATAAAGATAGTAATATACGAGTCATGCCTTTTGAAAGAAAGGGGGATAGCCTAACATACCTTTGTATCTCTTCAACTCTATCATCTAATTGCGTGCCCCTCAAGCTTGCGGTTCTACCTTCAAGGGAATTCGTACTAACATTAGATAATTGAAGACATACTTAAGCTTAAGCTAGAGCGGCTAAGAGCTAATGAGAATTGGGCAATATCCCCATTGTTTCAGCCACTTTCTCCAACTATAACAATTCCCAACCATCAACAACAACACCCATAATATCCTAATCAATAACCTCTTTAAGCTAAGCATTATTCAATTCTCACAATTCCTTTCCAAGGATATCCATAACCATAATTATAATACAACATCATATTTATTCCTCACATAACATTTCCTCAATGTCATTAGCATCATCTATAACGTGATTATATTCATATCATACTAAGAATCATGATTCACATTAATTTACTACCCAACATACCATTATTTCCATATTTAAGCTCATATTCCACTTTCTTCCATAATCCAACTCTTTTAACAACTCAATATTCTCAATAACATGAAATAAACATAAAACTCACCTTAATCACTTAGGAACAAGCCTTGAGTCAATATAATTCATTAGAATGAAATCCCCTACTTGAATACCAAAGAAATTCTTACTCTTCACAAACCCTAGTAGGCTTTCTAGTACATGAATCTCTTAATCTTTGCTTTTGATCTTGGTTTTTTTGGTATAGATTTGTTGTAGAAATAGAGGGATGGTTTTGGAGAGTTCTAGAGAGATGTAGGATATGTTTTTGAGAGAATAATGGAATAAAAATGTGGGATCTTATCTTTATAATCAGGGCTAGAAAATTCCAGATCCGCGGGTCGACGAGCAGGGTCGACAGTCGTCGACGTGTCGACGGTCCGTCGACATGCCCCATCGAACTGCTGCCTGAGATGCCTAATTGCAGAACCCTATTGACGGTGCCAGACGATGGCTCATCGACATGTCGACGGTCGTCCTTTGGGACGTCGATGCTGAATGGTTTCAACAGTTTTTCTGAACTGCTCCGATTCGATTCGTTTCACTTCTAATTCCCTCGTAATGTCAAGAATGCATACTTTTACTCCTGTACACATACAAGGTAAAATATTTCATGTCCAAAACTCTGGTGCGGATTACCGAAACGAAGGTACACACCGCCAATAAGCCAAAATCTCCTTGCAACAAAATGGTAGGTGCAACATTCTTCCCCCCTTAAGAACATTCATCCCCGAATGTTAAATTCTCGGGGGTTCTACAAAATTTTCGCCAGAGTTTCCCCTATAATATGGCACTACCATCCTGTCACAACAACCCACAATAACAACGCCTCACAGGGCTACAACACAATGGTAAGAAAATAGGGCCACACACGACCAAAAGCATTAAAAGAAGCATTACATACCTTACGATAATGGCGTCTCATCTTGAACTTCTTCCGGGGGTGGAAACAGTTGCAGATATTTGGATTTCATCCTTTCTTTTGCTTCCCAAGTTATCTCCTCTCGGTTATTGTTTCTCCACAAGACCTTAACCGAGGCTACCTCTTTATTTCTAAGCTTCCGTACTTGACGATCTAATATGGCTATAGGCACCTCTTCATAAGCCAACTTTTCTGTAACTTGAATATCATTAACTGGCACGATTCTAGCTAGATCTCCAACACATTTGTGGAGCATTGACACATGAAATATTAGGTGGACTGATTCAAGGTCTAGAGGTAAATCCAGTTCACAAGCTACTTGGCCCACCTTATGTACAATTTTATAAAGCCCAATATACCGGGGACTAAGTTTGCTCTTCTTGCCAAATATCATCACACCTTTCATCGGTGACACTTTTAGAAATACCCAATCATTAACTTGAAATTCCAAGTCTCACCGACGGTTGTCCGCATAAGATTTCTGGCGACTTTGGGCTGTCAATAATCGATCTCGGATAACCTTGATCTTTTCCAACGCTTGTTGAATCAGCTCCGGACCTATTAGCTGTACCTCTCCTACTTCAAACCATCCAATTGGGGATCTACACTTTCTTCCATACAGAGCTTCATATGGAGCCATCTGGATGCTGGAATGATAACTGTTATTGTATCCAAACTCGATAAGGGGTAAGTGATCATCCCAACTACCTCCGAAATCTAGCACACATGCCCGTAACATATCTTCCAAGGTCTGAATGGTACGTTCAGCTTGGCCATCCGTTTGTGGATGAAATGTTGTACTGAGTCTCACTTGAGTTCCCAAACCTTCTTAAAAGGACTTCCAGAATTTAGCAGTAAATTGCGCTCCTCTATCTGTGATAATGGATACTGGGATACCATGGAGTCGCACTATCTCCTTAAGATACAACCTTGTATAATCTTCTGCCGAATATGTGGCTCTAACTGGAAGAAAATGAGCTGATTTCATCAGTCTGTCCATGATCACCCATATGGAGTCATACTTACGTCGGAAGCGAGGCAAACTTACAATGAAATCCATGTTGATCGCTTCCCATTTCCAGGCCGGAATTTCCATGGCTTGTAACAATCCTCCTGGCTTTTGATGCTCAATTTTCACTTGTTGGAAATTTGGACATTGAGCTACAAATTCTGCTATGTCCTTCTTCATTCCATCCCACCAATATTTTTGCTTAAGATCGTGATACATCTTTGTCGCCCCTAGGTGAATAGAATACCGGGAATAATGAGCTTCTTTCAGAATTTGACGACGTAGTCCTGCAACATTTGGAACACATAGTCTATGTTGGTACCTAAGAATTCCTTCTGTAGAAACTTCAAAGGGAGACTTCTCTTTTTCAGGAAGTGTATCTCTATAGTAACTCAACTGAGGGTCTTCATGTTGGCGCTGTCTCACCTCCATATCTAAGAACGAAACAGCTGGGTCGCGAATACCAATTCTTGCATTGCTTGAATCAATTAGACGAACTCCGAGACTAACTAGCTGGTGAAGCTCACGGATTAATTCTTTCTTCTTCACAGGGACATCACATAGACTACCCATTTATTTACGGCTAAGTGCATCAGCTACTACGTTCACCTTTCCGGGCTGGTATAAAATACTCACATCGTAATCCTTTAATAATTCTAACCATCACCTCTGTCGTAGATTTAAGTCCTTCTGCTTGAAAATATATTGAAGACTCTTGTGGTCTGTATAAATATCAACATATACGGCGTATAAGTAATGTCTCCACATTTTCAAGATGGATAATCGCGGCCAATTCAAGATCATGAGTCGGATAGTTCTTTTCATGTCCGCAACTACCGGAAACATAGGCAATGACTTTACCGTGCTGCATTAACACGCAGCCTAACCCAACACCAAAGGCATCACAGTACACAACATAACCATCGGGTCCTTCTGGGAGTGTCAGGACTGGGGCTGAAGTTAATCTATCCTTCAATTCCTGGAAACTACGTTCACAAGCATTGGTCCACTGGAATTTTGTCGATTTCTGTGTTAGCTTTGTTAATGGTGCTGAAATGGAAGAAAATCCTTCCACAAACCTCCTATAATAGCCTGCTAATCCCAAGAAGCTACGGACTTCTGTTGGCATTGTAGGCCTTGGCCAAGTCTTCACAGCCTCAATTTTCTGAGTATCGACCTGAATACCATCAACTGAAATGATATGGTCCAGAAAAGCTACAGAGGTCAACCAAAACTCACATTTCAAAAATTTAGCATACTATTCCCAAACCCGAAGAATCCCAATAACTGTACGCAAGTGATCTGCATGCTCTGCTTCTGATCGAGAATATACTAGAATATCGTCGATAAACACGATCATAAATAAATCTAAGAAGGGTCTGAACACGTTATTCATCAAATTCATAAACACTGCCGGAGCATTAGTCAACCCAAATGACATTACCCGAAATTCATAATGGCCGTATCTAGTTCTGAAAGCCGTCTTGGGAATATCTTCTTCTCTAACTCTCACTTGGTGATACCCCGATCTCAAATCAATTTTGGAAAGCCACTTAGCACCCTGTAACTGATCAAAAAAATCATCGATTCTTGGAAGCGGATATTTATTCTTTATTGTTACCTTATTCAGCTGCCTATAATCAATGCACATTTGTAGGGAACCATCTTTCTTTCTCACAAATATGACGGGTGCTCCCCACGGTGATGAACTGGGCTTGATAAATCCTTTCTCCAGCAAATCTTTCAATTGCGCCTTCAGCTCTTTCAACTCTGCAAGAGCCATTCGATAAGGAGGAATAGATATAGGCTTGGTGTCCGGCGATACATCAATAGCAAAATCAATCTCTCTTTCCAGAGGAAGGCCTGGGAGTTCATCTGGAAATACATCCGAAAATTCATTCACTACCGGGACGGATCGAAAAGTCGGCGGCTTTGCTTCAGTGTCATGAACTCGGACTAGGTGATAAATATAGTCTTTAGCTATCATCTTCCTTGCCTTAAGGTAGGAAATAAACCTACCCCTGGGAGACGCTGTATTACCTTTCCATTCAAGCACGGGTTCTCCCGGGAATTGGAATCGGACTATCTTTGTTCTACAATCCACATTAGCATAACAAGAGGCCAACCAATCCATGCCCATAATCACATCAAAATCTAACATTTCTAGTTCAATCAAATCAGCTGTAGTCTGGCGATCACATACCACAAGCACACAATTTTTATACACTTGCCTCGCTATTACGGGATCACCAACCGGAATAGATACTTCGAAAGATTTAATTGGCTCGGGTTTCACTCCAATACGGCCAACAATATAAAGAGTAATATTAGACAATGTGGAACCCGGTTCAATTAATGCATAAACGTCATGGGATAATATAGGTAGTATACCTGTAACCACATCCGGAGAGGACTCAAGATCCTGGCGTCCTGCTAAAGCATAAATACGGGGCTGGGTACCACCTGAACTGGATGCTCCCCCTCTACCCCTACCACGACCTACTGGAATCTAGGGAGTCTGCCATACAAGGAGCACAGACGAGGAAGAACCAGCTGCTGATCCTGTGGATTGAACCCCAACTCTACCACCCATCGATGGACAATCTCGCATCATATGCCCAACCTAACCACAGGCATAACAAGCATCTAAACCTTGGCTACACGAGCCCGAATATAAATTTTTGCACCAACTACATCATGGGACCGATGGTATCTTCTGACTATAATCACCTCCAAACTGGGAACCCGAAGCTCTCGAGCTCTGACCCTGTCCTGAATGAATGGGCGGTCAAATCTCCTACCTACAAACCGAGGAGGTGCACTAGTCGCGGACTGGCTCGAGTACCTGGAATACTGTCGATGACCCCCTCTATACTCATTACTACCAGATTTGGCCCTCTTATTCTACCCTCTATCAATATCGCGCTCACTCCTTTGCGGATGTTGCTGCTCTTCTAAATTCTGGGCATGGGCCTGAATACGAGAAATGTCCATCCTCTCCTGGAGTGAAGCTGTCAAACAATCTTTGAACAAATGTGGCTCTAAGCCACTCACAAATCTGTGTACTCTATCTCCCATATCGACTACCATAGTGGGAGCATACCGGGCCAACGAATTGAAACAGAGACTATACTCCCGAGCACTCATATTCCCTTGCTTTAGATTCAAAAACCTGTCAGCTCGGGCCCTTCGAACCTCGGGTGGCAAATAGTGACGAAGAAAAGCATCTACAAATTCCTGCCAAATCGGGGGAGGTGCATTTTCCTTCCTCGAAGATATCCAATTATTATACCATAGGACCGCTACATCCCGGAGTCTATAAGATGCCAACTCCACAGACTCAGTATCGGAGACATGGATGATTTTCAACGTTATCAGCATCTCATCAATAAAACCTTGCGGGTCTTCATTCGGCTTTGACCCAAAAAATTCTGGTGGATTTAAACTCATAAAGTCACGGGCTCTAGCACTAGTCGCCCTGTCACTTGGACCCGTACTCTGCCGCTGAGCCTGAGCGGCAACTAGTTGTGTCAATAACTGAATAGCTTCAGTTATTTATTGACTCGAAGTACCCGGTGGAGGAACTGGAGGCATAGGAGCCGGAGCTGAAGCCCCCTCTTGTTCTTCTAGAATAGGCAGAGTGTGAGAGGTATTGGATGGAGCCTCATTATGAGATTCACCTACTTCTACATTCGTCGGTGGCTCCCTTTTCTCATTATGAGCCTCAAAAGAGTACTGTGTATGTAAGGAATGAATAATACAAACATAATAAAGAAATGATTAAACATAAAACGAAGATATAACCTGCTTAGCTTTTAATGGAAAATACATGTTATGCATATCAAATATACCATCATCGTTAACTCACGTCCGGGTAACTATCACACGTCGCTCACTAGTGGTGTCATGTCCGGTCATCTAGGTACGGTGTTATCTTAAGCCGCCCACCTTCGCAGTGTCATGCCCGGCCATCTAGGCACGGTGTAATCATAAGCCGCCCGCCTTCGCGGTATCATGCCCGGCCATCTAGGCACGATGTAATCTCATCATCATGTACTTATCATAAAGCATGCATTAGAAATCAATTAAAGCTACAACCCTATCGGTGTGACGTAAGGTCGAGAACCCCCGATTCCTTTATGGAGTATTCATGATCATCATATCCCACCTTGAAGGGACTAGCGTCATAAGGTGAGTCTAACAACAAAGAATAACATCAAGAAATCATATAAGGATCATTAGCTTCATAAAACTATCATATCATAAGCTTTGGAGTCTCTAGACTTAGATTCACCATCATCATTGCTATATTCATAACAACTCTCTTATCCTTATCTCATGAGAAGCTCCTAACAATCATAGACTTGTAACTTTTGGAATGAAGGAAAATCATGGGAATCGTAAATAAAGATAGTAATATACGAGTCATGCCTTTTGAAAGAAGGGGGGCTAGCCTCAAATACCTTTGTATCTCTTCAACTCTATCGTCTAATTGCGTGCCCCTCAAGTGTCACACCCTACCCTAGGTAAGTCGTGATTGGCACCCGGCACCTTGCAAAAACTGAGTGAACCAACTTATAACTCGCATCCTCTATGTCTCGTATAGCAACAATAAGATCAAGAGGATAAATATGAACATAATATCACGCATAAGTAAATGTACAATAGACCCATGATGCCGACATTACTATTGTCACACTATGACTAAGCTGTACACAGGAACTGTCTGCAAAGCCTCTATGAACATGACTGAGGTATACAAGTCGGGACAGGGCCCCCGACGTACCCTTAACACAATTCATATATATATATATATATATATATATTGTCACACCCCCAATTTCCGATAGGGCATGACGGGCACCCGACCTTACCTAGGGCCGAGCGAACCCGCAAACTCTCGTAATCCACATAACCATACCGTCCACAAAACAAAACATACGCACGCAATGAAAATTTTTCGTAAAACAAACATGCCTTTCGTTTTTTTCAAATCAAATAAAATCATGTAAATGTATGAAAAACCGTAATATAAGGCACAACAAGATTTTTTGGCCGATATAGCCGCTTGCCAAACACATCGGTAGCATAATGCATACAAACACATCGGCTTACATAGCCGCTACAAAACAGACCCGACATATCATACACTCGACACCGTCCGCAAAGTCTCTACTAACATCTCGTATACCATACAAGCGCTCGGACTCCGCAGCATTCGAAGAAATGGAACTCGCCAATCCAGCTGGAACATCTTCTGCTAACATCACCTACTCATCCGTGGGTACCTGCGTGGCATGAAATGCAGCCCCCGAAGAAAGGGGGTCAGTACGGAATATGTACTGAGTATGTAAAGCATAGCATACAGAAAATGAAATCATAACCGAAGTCGTGGGTACGTAAAGCGAGTATAAAAACCCAAATACCAAAGTACTTACATCCGACACACAAATCATACTTACTCATACCGAACGCATCATAATCCGTCATATGAAATAACATTAACCGATGTGGGATTTGCCTAGACCAACGTGGGATTTGCCTCATCATTGGGTTTGCCCCACCATCGGTGAACAAACTCATCATATCATCATACATCATCACATACCAAATGCGGTCCATAGGACCCGGCGGACAGAACGTGGTCGCCACCCTATCTGGCGCCACAACACAGCATAACACCAGAAGTTTCAAATCTCCGTACAACCCCGAACATAACACACCATCACAACATATCATAAGCCATATCACAAAGATAACTCCATAAACGGAACCCGGCCCTATGGCGAGGTCTCGGAACCGTAACACAAGATAACACCGCAGTATATCATAGTGCGCACGATCATATACCGGCCCGGATCCGGTGAAAGAGGTAACACGTAACGCACGAGCGCATCGTAAGTGACCACACGCATATCGTACATCATCACGTACTCAACCGTTGTTACGTATCAAAATCATGGGCATAAAATCCTTATTTCCAACTTGACAGATAAATAAATAATCATGCTTGATTGGGAAAAGTGGTCGTATTAAATCCCTTTTAAAAAAATAGGTCATTTAAAACCGACATAGAAAAGTCGCGGGACCCACGGACGAGCGTCAACCCAATCCGGGCCCGCCTACAAAAATTTAAGTCCTTACTCGTCATGAAATCATTTGCGAAGAAATCAAAGCGATCCGAGCTCTCTCTTGAAAGTTACGGTCGTTCGTAGTTTCGAAATCGTTTAGGAACATATCTCTTTTGAAAACAAAACTCTTTTAAAACAAAATTCTTTTGAAAATATAACTCTTTTGCAACCTTAGAAATTTAATCATACTAAAGACGTAAGGATCATAACTCGACCGCATTAAGGACACGAATGTTAAGAAACATATAAGAATCGCTACACAACATTTCAAACTCAATCATATCAAAGACATACGAACCATAGCCCGACCATACTAAGGATACCAACATCAAAAGAAAATACGAATCACAAACATACTCGAAACTTAAGAACGGAGTTACCCCGAGGCACAAATCATGTCATACCTTAATCCCGTCTAAGACATGCCAAAAGAAAAGAAGTGGTAAGCTTCACATACCTCGATTGCTTCCTAAGCTAATCCAAACTCAAGTCTCGGCTTCTCAAAATCTACAATAAGGTCATTATGCATTAACCATTAGTCATAAGCATCGAGAGATCCAATTCCAAGTTTGCACTTTACTTACAGACTTTGGGCAGCATTTCCCCATAAATGCAACAACCCCGAGATTTCAACTCGCCAAATTCATCAACAACAATACCAACAAACATTCTAACAACATCAACCATTTATTCAAAACGCACTTTATCATCAACAACCTTCTTTCGCACAATGCGACGACATTCCAATTACGTTCAAAACCATTCAAACATGATTCAATAACATTTCCAACAATCCACAAAAATATTCAAACAATCCAAATAATATGCCATAGAACCCGAAACCTTCCCAACTCAACATGAACAACCATAACATATTTCTTCCTTCCAAATTCATAAACTTCACTAACAATCCGCTCGTTAACAATATTATTCACTTAAATTCCATAAACCATATTAAAATCACATTATCTTCTCTAACAACTTACAAACGACTCCAACTTCCATTTAAATCATTAAACCATCATTTTCATTATGGAATCCATATCAACAACAACCAAAATATTAAATAAAAATTAGTTCATCACTCCAACATAACCAACACCTACACGGCTTCACTTCAACATACCATATTTCATGAATTTCCACACACCACAACACATATAAACCATCCCTAACATGTGAAAAGAGGATTAAAACTTACCTTCTTCAACATTTTCTTGTTCCCATGCTCCTCTAATTCCAAATGAAATTATATTCATGACTATGCGCTGCCCGGACTTTGATTGGTACTTCATTACTTGAAATCTCACTCAAAATCCTCAATTGTTGTGATGTATATTTGCTCCCTTTGTTGCTGAATTTTCTGGAAATTTTTGGAAGTTTTGGATGAAAAAAAAATGAGATTTTAACCCTTAAAACGGACTCCATGAAGTCGGTTTTATCGTAAAGATCAGAGCAAGATCAGCAAAGATCGTAGCGGTATCAGAGCGTACCGTAGCGGACCGTAGCGGTGCCGCGGGAATACTGTTTCTGCGTCGACAGCTCAGTTTGTAACGTCTATAATTCTCTACTCCGATGTCCTATCAATGAACGGTTGGTTGCATTACAAACTAGACTCGACGAACTTCATTTTAGGACTTTGAACCACCTTAAAACTCCACATATACTTTGAGATATGCGCCTCCAAAGTTAACTAAAATTCGTCCCGCGTTTCTCAAATTTTCGTCGAACTTATTTTCTTCAATTTGCTCAATCCCGAAATATTCCGAAATTCTCCAAAGATGATATTTATCACTTATTACACTAATAATGGCCATGTTCCCGTGTTTCAAAATATTCTTTCCCGATTACGACTTACGAGATCGTAATTCACCCTTTTTCTTCGTTGTTACGTACTTTCCATGGCTTGTGCCTTTCAAAACATCTCATTACTACGACGAGGTACATGTCAAACTCATGCTTCCGAAAACGCGGGGTATAACATATATATATATATATATATATATATATATATATATATATATATATATATATATAGAGAGAGAGAGAGAGAGAGACTCGACTCCGCAATGTCCCCAGAAGAAGCCGGAGCCACCACTCGAGACCGCACTCGAAGATAGCCTACAATGAAAGATCCCTCGTCTCATCTATCTACACCTACGGGCATGAATGCAAATCCACAAGAAGGGACATCGCATTTGCAATGTACTGAGTATGTAAGGCATGAATAGTAGTATGATATCAGAATGAAGATAATATAAGATAAAGTAAGTAATTATACCTCGTACTCTTCTTAAGATCTCTATCATGTAAACTAGTCGTCTACAGAAAAAAACATTTCATACACATCCATACACAACATACATACATGTGCATTCACATTCACTTACTATATATACATCTATCATATCCATACCCGGCCCTTTCGGGACTCGGTGTTATCCGTACTCAGCCCTTGCGGGACTCGATGTTATCCCCAACTGATCAGTGGGAGTGCAATGCATACACACATGCATATACACAAACATACATAAATGAAATAAACATCATCATTAGCATTATCATTATCACTATATCCTTCCTTAGAAGATCAACTACCTTAAGGTGAAGTCGACGATGTCATAGGAGTCTTGAGAATCATGAACTTAAAGAGCATTGAAAATACAATCATTATCTTCGCTATATCTCACCTCGAAGGAACGAGTAACATGAGGTGAGACCATTAACAATAAGTAAGATCAAAGGATTCATAGAATGGCTCAATAATCTCATAATGCCCTCGAATCATAGCTTCAGAATTTCTAGAATTAAAATCATCATCATCATGTTCATCACAGAAAACATCTCATCCTTAGTATCATAAAAAGCTTTTACGAATCCTGAACTTCTAACTTTTGGAAGTAAGAAGGTTATGAAAAAATATGTATGGAATCATAACATAGGAATCATGCCTTTTGAAAGAAAGAGACTAGCCTTAACATACCTTTTTGGTCGCCTTAACTTTAACTACTCAACGCTTGTCCTCCCAGGCTCGTAAATCTATATTCAAAAAAAATTATACTATTTTTAGACTCACCTTTATACGCTTGTCTTAGTCTTTCAAATAAATCTTTCTAGAATCATTTAAATTTCAAAGATCTCCCCTATATTCTTTACCTCCTCCAATACCAAAACAACTCCCAAACAATACCAACAACATCAACAACCATATCAATACCAATATATTCCATAAAACATCCCACACGATGTTTCTCCAATATTCAAACCAACCATAACAACATCCATAATACCATAATCAAAGAATTATATTCAATTTAGTCTCAAATTAATCCAAAATTCTCTTTCAAACTCACCTCATGGCCATCAACTTTAATTCAACTCTTTATGATTTTTGTCACACCCTAATTTCCGTTAGGGCGTGATGGGCACCCGACCCTTATTTAGGGCCGAGCGAACCCGCGGACTCACATAATAATTATACTCACGCTGGCTCTCAAATCATGACACAAATATACATAACAAAAATTTATCGAAGAATAATATGCTTTTTGCTTTTCTCAAATCAAATAAAATCTTGCAACATATGAAACTTATAACACAACGCATAATAATATACCGCTTTACATAGCCATTTACATAACCGACATCTAATACCCACAACACTCGTCCGCAAAGTCTCTAACATAGAACAAACTGTCATAACATAATGCTCCGGCTCGGCAAAGACTCCGGGAACCGGAGCTCGCCAATCCCGCCGGAACGTCTTCTAATAATATCCTCATCTCATCCGGGGCGTACCGCGCGCATGAAACGCAGCCCCGAAGAAAGGGGGTCGCATTTTAATATGTACTGAGTATGTAAAGCATGAAATATAATAAGCGGGACCACACTGAAGTAAAGAGTACGGAAAATCATAAGACTTGCCTTTTGAAAAACATTTGTCATACATATACATACATCGGTAAATAAAATCATATCATCATCGTGTCATCATATTATCGTACGTATATACCGTACCCGGCCCTCCAATGAGGGACTCAGTGAGTAAAATCATG
>NW_026726366.1:0-42254 GCF_029784015.1 Lycium ferocissimum | reverse complement strand
TTTGTTATGATTATGTTCGATATGGCCATACGTTATGTTATGATCTATTATGCTTGTGGCGCCGGCGTCGGGGGCGACCACACTCGACCGCCGAGTCCCTAACGGGGGCCGGCTTTGGCATATGTTTTTACGCATACACTATTTACGATTTCGACATGTATTTTGATTATATACGCATTTTGTTCATTCTCCGCACATTCTCGTTCCGATTTTGATTTTGTTATTACGGTCTACGCTTTACATATTCGGTACATTTTTTCGTGCGACCCCCTTATCGCGGCGGGGCCGTGTTTCATGCCCACGGTACGGACGCACGCTTCGCGGTCCGCCCGCTTAGGCCATCTATCGGCTACTACGGCGCTCCTTTGTTCGGAGCTTACATTTTGGTACGGTCTTTTCGATATGTATGTACATTCGGATTTCGGGGTACGACGGGGCCTTGTCCGTCGTATGTTTATGTTTTCGGTCCGTAGAGGTACGTAGACATGTGTAGTGGGTTACGTATATGTTTGGTACGCTCGTGTACGTTGGGGATTGTATGTATACCTTGTGACGGCACGATCGGCCTTCGTGCGTCATACTCGCTGCATCGTCCTCTCGATAATATCTTTAATTATTATGTATGTTTATTTTACTATTACGCTTATGTGGGGTAAGGGTACGTATGAGTGTCCAACTCGGGCACGAGTCACGGCCTACGGGGTTGGGTCGTGACAAAAGTGTATCCGTATTTCACATATTCGGACAATCCGAGAAGGTCGTGGTAAGTTAAGGACAAGGACATTTTCGAGGGTGATTTTAATGAACGAGTTGTTAGGAATATTATGTACGAACATTGGTGGTATGGAAATATTGGGAAAGGCCAAGGGTAAAAAGAGAAATTTGCAAAATGGTCAATGGAAATAATGTGGAAGGCCAGGGGCAAAATAGTAATATTGGAAAAAGTCGAGGGGCAAAATGGGAATTTTACAAAAGTTTCATGAAAATTCCAAAAAGAAAAAAAAAAAGATGACAAATAAGTCATCCTTGCTATAAATTGAAGAAATTTCTAGAAAAGAAGAAAGAAAAATAAAATAAGATAGGCATGTGCCATGCACATGACCTCTTAATAAATATGGCACATGGATGAAAAATTCATCATATGCCTTGAGAAAGTTCATGAAAACTTGAGAGAAAGGAAAGAAAGAACAAGGAGAAAAACAAAGGGCCAATTTTGGCCATGGTCTACAATTTTGCCTCTTGAAAGTCTGTCCCAAAAAATTATTTTCTTGTTGTATTTCTACCAATTCAAGGGTCCTCTACAACATGGTGGAGTTGTTTTGGAAGATAGAGGGCTTGTTTCATCAATTTGACACCTTAGCCAAGTGAAGGAGTTTGGAGAAAAAGGTAAGATTCAATCCCTTTTTATATGATATGAAGGGTTCATTTATATTGTAGTGTGTGAAAATGAATGAAAAACATGGAAATATAAGATGTAGAAGTTGAGCCGTGGGTGTGGACATTTGGCCGTGCATGTGTATTGTATGCTATAAGTAATGAATTCATTGTATTTAGCTTGTTGTGTGTGGTTATAATGTATTGAAATGGACGAAAATCATGAAATCTTGAAGGTTGGGATGTTGTAGTGGTGGCCGTGAACTAGGGTGTGTGTTGGTATGCAAGAATGAAGTAATGTTATTTAGTAGTTCAATTGTCGTCGTTGTGAATTTTATGACGTAAAAGTGAAGTTTAATGGCCCAAGTTGAGGTTGTGGTTGTTGTGGGCTGTTTTGAAGGTTAAAATGATTTTAATATGCTCTTTCAAAATTGTGAAGATCATGTTGTAATGTAAGGGATTGTGGAGGTAGTTTGTGAATTTGGAAGGTAGAAATGTTCTTAAATCGTATTTGAATGGCCGCGGGATGATATTTGAACGTATGATCATAGGTGTTAGTTTGAGCATATGTGGTTTACTTGAATGCATGAATATTGTTAACTTATGTAGTAAGGAGTTGTTAATGCTAGAATAGTGTTGGTATTGTTGATGGTTTGGCCGGGTTGAATTCCCGGATTTGCTGTTGATGTTGATTTGGGCCGAGCCATATTCTCGGGACGGTGTATTTACAGAGGAGATGCTGCCCAAATTTTTGCAGACAAGTGAAGAATGGAAGATTTGGAAGCAAAAGTCTACTATTGGCAATTGGTAAACATGACCATTTGCAAATTCTGGGCGAAACGGGATTCGAGACTGAACGAGCATAAGACGTCCGAAAGGTATGTAAGGCTTACCCTTTCTTTCTTTTGGCATGTCCTAGATATACTAGGCTTGAATTTGGACTTTGGGGACAACTCTACTCTTCGGAATCCACGTCCGAAATTGCCCCTTTTCTTTCAATAGAATTGAATCTTTTATGTTGCTAATGGTTTAAAAATTTGTCTAAATACCTAAAACTTGAATAAGTGGAACCCGATTGCCTTAAAACTATTATGAGTGATATTATGAAGTGTAACATACGTAAATTGGGTACGTCACCTCGTCGACCCGAAGTGGGCCCACAATCCCCGAGACCTATGTATATTGTTACTGTTTGCCTTACTTAGTACGACAAGTACTTTGAAAACCTTTGGCTAATGTTCGAGTACTGCTATAAGTGTACGGTAACTCGGATAAAAGTATTTTGGTTTGACTATTCGATATAAACGCTCCGGTATAAGTAATCGATTTGAATATTCTGACATAAGCATTCCGATGTAAATGTTCTGGTATAAGTATTCGGATATAAGTATTTGAAGGTAAATATTCTGATATATATATGATCTGACGTAAGTATTCCGATCTAAGTATTCCGGTATAAATAATCCGATATGACAGTTCCGATATGAGTATTCTGGTATGAGTGTCTGACATAAGTATTCTGCTATGACTATTTGGGTATGAATCTGTTGACCTAAGTATTCTGATACGGGTGTCCCTTTAAGTCTTAATGTTATTCACGTATGATCTCGGATCGCCTAAAAGTCCGAAGAGGTTTACGTACTTCAAAATGCTCATAACTTTTACGATACTAACTCGAAAGCATCCGAAACTTGTTCTGAATTCTCTGATGTCGGTAAGTATACGTATTCATCGAGTCTTGATTTATGTGCATATGGTTTCTCACGACTCTGCTCGTGCAAAGCTCAATGTATCTGTTCACTGAGTCCCGGGCCAGGGCATGTTGTGTTCTCGTGCGTACTTTATGATATGATTCGATTCAACGAGTCCCGGGCCGGGACATGTTATCGTGCACCTTCTGCATTATTCACCGAGTCCCTCGTACTTGCGGGCCGGGACACGTTATACGTATGTATTTATGATTTGATGGTACGGGGATGGTGGCCGGGATGGCATATTATGATTATTCACCGAGACCGCGGTAGAGGGCGGGACACGTTATGTATACTTGGCACATGATTCGATGTGCATGATTCTACTTCACCGAGTCCCTTAACAAAGGGCGGGACACGTTATTTGCATATATGACTTATGAATCGATATATCATCCTATTTACCGAGTCCCTCCTCGAGAGGGCGGGACACGTTATATGCATCCGTGATCCATGACTTTGACATACATTTATGAGTCTATCCACCGAATAGTCCCTCACGGGAGGGCGGGACATGTTACTACGACACATCTCGATACGTCGACTGCGAATACGAATACATCGACATATGCCTCTGCACGTCTGCGTCTGATATACGACATTATCTGAGCATTTTGTACGATCTGTATTCCTCCCGATGTATGACCTCGTCTAAACATTCTGTACGTTCTGCACCTCTTCGGACATGCGGTCTGTGGTTGTAAAGTACGCATTTTAGTATTCTGGTTGACCTTCTTATTTTCTGTACCTTTTCTGACGTTTGAGATAGGTGTGTATGGACTATGTCTGAACGGTAAGCGTCTGGTATTCTGAGTAATGTATTTACCGGTTATTTCTGTCTATTTCGATTATGGTTCTCATTTTTCGCATTGCATGCCTTACATACTCGGTACATTTTCCGTGCGACCCCCCGTCTTCGGGGGGCTGCGTTTCATGCCGCGCGGCAGTACTCCCGGATGAGCCGAAGTTATTACGAGAAGATGTTCCGCGGTGATGGCAAGCTCTACTTTCCGGAGAACCGCCAAGTCGAGTTTGTACGTTATGAGTTACGGATCGTATTAGAGACTTTGCGAACGGCGTCGTGGGTATGATGTGTCGATCATCGGCGGCTCCATCAGCCGACATGTCGCTTGTGTTATGTACTAAATTTTGTATAATTACAGATTCTGTCAATTTGTAAGCTTCATTATGTATTTCATGATTGTTCGATTCAGTAATTGGAAAAAAAAAAGTTTATGTGCGTAGTAGGAGTCTGTGGGTTCGCTCGGCTCCGGATGTGGGGTCGGGTGCCCATCACACCCCTGTAAGGTCGGGGTGTGACACCTTTCATCGGCGACACTTTCAAAAATACCCAATCATTAACTTGGAATTCCAAGTCTCATCGACGATTGTCCACATAAGATTTCTGATGACTCTGGTGTCACGACCCAACTAGGGGACCATGACGGGTACCCGGAGCTGACTATTGAGCACCACTCATTATGCTAATCATCATACCCAACCTGAACATACACAATCCCAACGGCAACACGTACATATATATAGAAGCCCTCACGTCGTGCCCAAATATACACACAAAGTAATGTATCAAAACGGCATCTCCGGAATAGTGGAGTGCTCCTACAAATCTACTGAGTAGCTCCTAGGAGTCTGGGCCACCTCCCTGTCTACCTGTGGGCATGAACACAACGTTCAAAAAGAAGAGGACGTCAGTACAAAAAGTATACTGAGTATGTAAGGCGTGAATAATACTAACATAATAAAGAAATGATAAAACATGAGGCGAAGACATAACCTGCTTAGCTTTTAAAGGAAAACACACGTTATTCATATCAAATATACCATCATTGTTAACCCGTGTCCGGGTAACTATCACACGCCGCCCACTAGTGGTGTCATGTCCGGCAATCTAGACACGGTGTTATCTTAAGCCGCCCGCCTTAGCGGTGTCATGCCCGGCCATCTTGGCACGGTGTAATCTAATCATCATATATTCATCATAAAGCATACACTAAAAATCCATTACATACTACAACACTATTGGGGTAACGTATGGTCGAGAACCCCCGATTCCATTATGGAGTAGTCATGATCAACATGTCTCACCTTGAAGGAACTAGCATTATAAGGTGAGTCTATCAACAATGAATAACATCAAAGAATCGTATAAGGATCATTAGCTTCATAGGAATATCGTATCATGAGCTTTAGAATCTCTAGACTTAGAATCATCATCATCATTATCATATTCATAGCATATCACTTATTTTTATCACATGAGTAGCTCTTAATAGTCAGAGGCTTATAATTTCCGGAATATGAGAAAGTCATGAAAAGAAGGAGGTCATATTATAGGAATCATGCTTTAGAAAAAGAAGGGACTAGCCTCACATACCTTTTCGCCTTTCTAACTTGCCGACTAAACGTTTCCTTCCAAGTTCGTAATTCTACATTCAAGGGAATTCATGCTAAGATTAGATAATCAATAGCATACTTAAACTTAAGTTAAAGCGACTAAAGGCTAATAGAAATTGGGCAGCACTTCCTTGGTTTCTACAACCTTTTCCATATAATATAACAACTCCCAAACATCAACAATACACCCACAATATCATAATCAATAAACTTTGTTAAGTTGGCCATTATTCAATTCTTACAATTCCCTCTCAAAGTCATCCATAACCATGGTTATCACCCAACGTCATACTCATCCACATATAATGCTACTCCAGCATTCTTAATATTATTTATAACAAGATTATACTCATAATATCTCAAGAATTATGGTTCATGTCAAACTATTATTCAAGAACACCATTATTTCCATATTTAGACTCCATATTCCACTTTCTTCCATAATCCAAGTCTTTCAACCATTCAATACTCTTAATAACATGAAATGAACATAAAACTCACCTTGGATTATGTAGGGATGGTCTTTGGGTGGAAATACTTCACTTGGAGAAACCCTCACTTCATTTCCAAGGAGATTTCTAGCTTCCAACAACCCTAGTTAGCATTCTTGCACTTGATTCCACTACTTTTTGGTGTTTAATCTTGATTTTCCCTTGGATATGTGTTGGTATGGTATGGAGAGAGTTCTAGAGGTTTTGAGAGTGTTGGAGAGAAATGGGAAATGAAAGAAATGAATTTGGGGCCTCCTTATATAAAATTAAAAATCTGCCCGTCGGGTATTATACGGACACATATACGGTCCGTATAACTTATACGGTCCGTATATGTGACTGTATAATACTTCCAGTGGAGGACCCTTCTCTGGACAGGTTATACGATCCCTTATACGGACCGTATAAATTATACGGGCCGTATAAGTTGGCCGTACAACTCCCAATTTTTTCGAAGTTGCTCTCATCATTTCGTTTGATCTCCAATCCTTATGGAACCTTCTTAACACTTGTTTAACACTTCATTAACAATCTAAGGAGCATTATACCTTTTCCTCAAGACATTATTAAATCAACATTAGCTCAGTACTTTGCAAACCCTTTTCAAGACACAGCTTATGCTTGACATTCTTCAACGAACTTTCTTCTCTTGCCTCAAATGTCTTTGGAATCTTAATTAGAACCGTTAAGTACTACTTCTTACTTGTAGAAACATCATATACTTCTCACCCTGCGTTACTCTATCTACCATACGACGACATGAAGTTTTTTGAGGTGTAACATCTGGGCTGTCAACGACCGGTCTCGGATAAGCTTGATCTTTTCCACTGCTTGCTGGATCAGTTCTGGGCCTATTAATTATGTCTCTCTTACTTGAAACCATCCAATTGGCGATCTACACGTTCTCCCATATATAGCCTCATATGGGGCCATCTAGATACTGGAATGATAATTGTTATTATATTCAAATTCAATAAGTGACAAATGATCATCCCAGTTACCTCCGAAGTCCAAGACACATGCCTGCAACATATCTTCGAGGTTTGGACGGTGCGCTCAGCTTGCCGATCGATGTGGATGGAATGTTCTGCTAAGTTTCACCTGCGTTCCTAACCTTTCTTGAAAGGACTTCCAGAAACTAGCTGTAAATTATGCCCCTCTATCTATGATGATGGATACTGGGACACCATGAAGTCGCACTATCTCTTTAAGATATAGCTTGGCGTAATCTTCTGCTGAGTATGTAGTTCTGACTGGTAGAAAATGAGCTGACTTAGTAAGTTTGTCAACAACTACCCATATGGAATCATACTTACGCCGAGAACGAGGCAAGCCTACAATAAAGTCCATGTTAATCACTTCCCATTTCCAAGTTAGAATTTCCATAGCTTGCAAAAATCCTCCTGGCTTCTGATGCTCAATTTTCACTTGGTGACAATTTGGACATTGAGCTACAAACTCTGCTATATCCTTCTGAAATCCGTCCCACCAATACATTTACTTAAGATCATGATACATCTTTGTCGCTCCTAGATGAACAGAATAATGGGCTTCTTCCAGAATCTGTTGACGTAGCCCTGCAACATTAAGAACACGTGGTCTACTTCGATATGTAAGAACTTCATCTGTAGAAATCCCAAATGGTGATTTTTCCTTCTGAGGAAGTGTATCTTTATAATAATTCAACTTAGGGCATTTATATTGACACTTCTTCACTTCCACCACTAAAGATGAAACAGCAAGGTTATGGATAGCAACTCCCGCGCTGCCTGGGTCCATTAAACGGACTCCTAGGCTAGCTAACTGTTGAAGATCATGGGCTATCTCCCTCTTCTCAGGCTGAACATCACATAGGATGCCCATTGATTTATGACTAAGAGCATCCGCTACCACGTTCGCTTTTCCAGGATGATATAGAATGCTCACATCACAGTCTTTCAACCGCTCTAACCATCGCCTATGCCGTAGATTCAACTCCTTCTGTGTGAAGATATACTGGAGACTCTTGTGATCTGTATAAATATCAACATGAACACCGTATAAATAATGTCTCCACATCTTTAGCGCATGAATAACCGTAGCTAGTTCAAGGTCATGGGTCGGATAGATTTCCTCGTGTTTTCGCAACTGCCTGAAGGCATAGGCAATGACTTTACCGTGCTGCATCAACACACAACCCAGTCCAACACCGGAGGCATCACAATACACAACATAACCTTCTGATCCTTCTGGAAGTGTCAGGATTGGGGCTGAAGTCAATCTATCTTTTAGCTCTTGAAAACTTCGCTCACAAGCGTCGGTCCACTGAAACTTCGCTGATTTCTGAGTTAGCTTTGTCAATGGCGCAGAAATACAAAAAAATCCCTCTACAAATCTTCTATAATAACCTGCTAATCCCAGAAAGCTACGGACCTATGTAGGTGTTGTAGGCCTTGGCCAAGTCTTTACAGCCTCAATCTTCTGAGTATCTACTCGAATACCATGAGCTGAGATAATGTGGCCCAGAAAAGTTACAGAATTCAACCAGAACTCACATTTTGAAAACATGGCATATAATTCTCGAGTCCGAAGAATTTCAAGAACAGTACGTAAATGATCTGCATGTTCTGCTTCTGATCGAGAGTATACCAGAATGTCATCGATGAACACAATCACGAATAGATCTAAGAAAGGCCTGAACACATTATTAATCAAATTCATGAATACTGCTGGGGTGTTAGTCAATCCAAATGACATTACCTAAAATTCATAATGACCATATCTAGTTCGGAAGGCTGTCTTCGGAATGTCCTCTTCTTTGACTCTCACTTGATGGTATCCTGATCTCAAATCTATCTTTGAAAACCACTTGGCACCCTGCAACTGATCGAACAAATCATCGATCCTGGGAAGCGGATATTTATTCTTTATTGTCACTTTGTTCAACTACCTATAGTCAATGCACATTCGCAAGGAACCATCTTTCTTTCTCACAAACAATAGAGGTGCTCCCCATGGCGATGATCTGGGCCAAATAAATTCCTTCTCCAGCAAATCCTTCAATTCTGCAGGAGCCATCCTGTAAGGAGGAATGGATATAGGCTTTATCCGGCAACACATCAATAGCCAAACCAATCTCTCGTTCTGATGGAAGACCTGGGATCTCATGTGGAAATACATCTGAAAATTTATTTACTACCGGAACCGATTGAAGAGTTGGTGGCTTTGCTTCGGTGTCATGAACCCGAACTAAATGATAAATATAGCCTTTAGCAATCATCTTCCTCGCTTTGAGATAGGAAATAAACCTACCTCTTGGAGATGATGTGTTACCTTTCCATTTCAGCACTGGTTTTCCCAGAAATTGGAATCGAACCATTTTTATTCTACAGTAAACATTGGCATAACAGGAGGCCAGCCAATCCATGCCCATAATAACATCAAAGTCTAACATCCTCAACTCGATCAAATCAGCTATAGTATGATGACCACCAATCACAATCTCACAGCTTCTATATACTTGTCTAGCTATTACCGGGTTACCAATAGGAGTAGACACCTTAAAAGTTTGATTGGCTCGGGTTTCACCCCGATACAATCAGCAATATGAGGAGCGATATATGATAAGGTAGAACCCGAATCAATCAATGCATAAACATCATGAGAGAATATTGATAATGTACCATTAACCACGTCCAGGGAGGACTCAAGATCCTGTCGCCCGGCCAATGCATAAATACGGGGCAGAGGATCACTCAAACTAGATGCTCCCCCTGTGCCTCTACCACAGCTTAATAGCGCCTGCGAGCCTTGCCCCACTGGGCGTACGGACGATGAGCAACCAATTGCTAATCCTGCAGGTTGAACTCTACCTCTATCACCCACCGATGGGCTGTCACGCATCATATGCCCAATCTGACCACATACGTAAAAAACATCAGAACCTTGGCGACACTGTCCCTTATGCAGCTTACCACACTGACTGCAACGTGGTACCGGCGGTTTCCTCTTGTCACGACTCGACTAGGGGCCATGACGGGTACCCAGAGTTAACTACTGAGCACCACTCATCCTGCTACCCATCATACTTATCCTACATTCATTTATTATTCTTAGCACAATTAACCATGAGGAGAAATCATATTCCCTTTCAAAACATATCTACCTCTATATACATGAGCCCTTCGGCTATCATAATAATATATGTACACTGATACATTGAGGAAATTCATGAGACTATACTACCCACACATACGTATCTACGAGCCTCTACTAGAGTACTAGACATAAGGACGGGACAGGACCCTGTCGAGCCCAAGACATATGTACACAAAATAATAAATCAATTAGCACCTCCGGAATAATAGAGTGCTCTCTTAAATCTGCTGATCAGCTCCTATGAATCTGGGTCACCTCCCAGTCTACCTGTGGGCATGAACACAGCGTCCAACGAAAAGACGTCAGTACGAATATTGTACTGAGCATGTAAGGCATGAATGAGATCAACATAATAAGGAAATCATGAAACATGAAATGATGATATAACCTGCTTAACCTTTAAGAGTAAAATGCATTTTATACATATCACATCTATCTACATAACACATGTACCATCGTCATTAACCCGCGTCCGGGTAACCATCATACGCCGCCCACTAGTGGTGTCATGCCCGGCCCTTTAGGCTCAGTGTAATCGTAAATAGCCCGCCCGAGCGGTGTCATGCCCGGCCCTATAGGCTCAGCGGAATCATAAGCAGCCTGCCTTAGCGGTGTCATGCCCGGCCCTATAGGCTTGGTGGAATCATAAGCAGCACGCTTTAGCAGTGTCATGCCAGGCCCTCTAGGCTCGGTGGGATCGTATCATCATATACTTATCATAACTTATCATCATCATACATTTATCATAAAACATGCATTTGGACTCAAGATAAACTATAGCTATATCGGGGTGACGTAAGGTTGAGAAACCCCGATTACATTATGGAGTGATCATAATCATCATACCTCACCTTGAAGCAACTAACATTATAAGGTGGGTCTAACACAATGAATCAACATCAAGGGATCGTAGTTAGGGTCATTAGCTTTGTAGAAGCATCATATCATGGGCTTTAGAATTCTTTAGACTTAAACTAATCATCATCATTATCATACTCGTAACATATATCTTTTCTTTATCTTATGTGAAGCTCTTTATAATCATAGACTTATCATTTCCGATATATAGGAAAGTCATGGAAAGATAGGAGGATTCATGCCATAGGAGTCATGCCTGAGAAAGAAGGGACTAGCCTTACATACCTTTTCATTTAGCTACTTTATCACTTGAACGTTCTCCTCCAATATTCACATTTCTACCTTCAAGAGAGTTCATACAAACATTAGATAATCGATTGCTTAAGCAAACTTGACTAAAGCTAGAGAAAATTGGGTAGCATCTCCTTTGTTTATACAACTTTCTCCATATCATATATCAACTCACAAACGTCACTAATAACATTCATAATTTCATAAGCAACAATCTTCATTAACCTACATTATCCAAATTTCCCAATTTCACTTCAAATCATCCAAAACTATAGTCATAGTACACTGTTACATTCATTCCTATATAATGCTTATCCCATGTTTTTAATGTCATTTATAACATTATTTATAATCACAACATGTTAAGAATCATGATTCATTCTAAGCTACTACTCAAAAATGCCACTACTCTCATATTCATGACCCATCTTCCACCTCCTTTCATAATCCAAGTCTTTCAACCCCTCAATACCCTAAATAAAATGAAATGATCATAAAACTTACCTTTGATAGTGTGGGAAGGAGCTTTGGGTGGAAACACTTCACTTGAGCAAAACCCTAGTCCCACGTCCAACGAGATTTCTTGTCTTTGATTAACCTAGTGAGTTTCTTGCACTTGATTCTCTTGGTTTGATGAAGTTGATCATTAGTTTCTCTTGAATTCTTGTAGGAAAAGTGTGGAGAGGGTTCTAGAGAATTCTTGAGGTGTGGTGTGAAAAATGAAATGAAATAAATGAGGTTGGGGTCCCTTATATTAACTTAAAAATCTGTCCCGACTAGGTTCTACGGACACACATACGGTCTGTATAATTTATATAGGCCGCATGTGTGACCGTATCTTTGGTTCAGTGAAGGCTCAAATTCTGGGCAGCTTGTACGGTCTAATATATAGCCAGTATCTTTTATACGGTCCGTATAGTGGACCGTACAATCCACAGTCTTCCGAAACTTGTTCTCGTCGACTCATTTGATCTCCAATCCTTATGGAACCTTCTTAACACTTGTTTAACACTTCATTAGCAATCTAAGAAACGTTATAACTCTTCTTCTAAGACATCATTAAGCCATCATTAACTTGGTACTTTGTAAATCCTTTCCGATACACAACGTATACCTCGCCTTCCTTGACAAACTTTCTTCTCTTACCTCGAATGTCTTTGAAATCTCAATTAGAACCATTAAATACTACTTCTTACCTATAGAAATATCGTATACTTTGTGCCTTTCGTTAGTCTATTCACTATGCAACAACATGAAATTTTTTGAGGTGTAACATTCTTCCCCCCTTTAAAACATTCGTCCTCGAATGTTAAGTTCTCGGGAATTCTACAAAAATTTTATCAGAGTTTCCCCTGTAATAGGGCACTATCATCCTATCACAATAGCCTATAATAGCAATAATGTTTGGCCACACACGACCCAAAAGCATGAAAAGAAAGCATACATATCTCATAATCTTAGTGTTTCATCTTGAATCTCTTATGAGGGCTGAAATAAGTGTGGGTGCTTGGACTTCATATTTTCTTCCACTTCCTAAGTCATTTCTTCTCAATTGTTGTTTCTCCATAAAACCTTGACTGAGGCTACCTCTTTATTTCTAAGTCTCCGTACTTGCCTATCTAGTATGGCAATGGGTACCTCTTCATAAGCCAACTTTTTCGTTAACATCATCTACCGGCACGATCTAGCAGGATCTCCGACACACTTACGGAGACATGGAAAACCGGATGGACCGACGCCGATTCGAGGGTAAGTCCAATTCATAAGCTACTTGATCCACCTTGTGGACAATCTTATAAGGTCCAATGTACCGAGGACTTAACTTTCCCTTCTTATCAAATCTCATCACTCCTTTCATTGGTGATACCTTTAAGAACACCCAATCATCAACTTGAAATTCTAAGTCTCGCCGACGGTTGTCCGCATAAGATTTCTACCGACTTTGGGTTGTCAACAACCGATCTCGGATGATCTTGACCTTTTCTACTGCCTGTTGAATCAACTCAGGGCCTATTAGCTGTACCTCTCCTACTTCAAACCACCCAATTGAGGATCTACACTTTCTTCCATACAAAGCCTCATACGGTGCCATTTGAATACTGGCGTGATAACTTGTCACGACCCAACCCCGTAGGCTTTGACTAGTGCCCGAGCTGGGCACCCGTACACACCCATTAACCAAAAACAGCATACAAATAATTTATACATACAGAAAAGTAATACGTCGCCCCCAAGCTGTCACAAATGTATATATACATGTCGGAATCATAACTTTCAGCAGAGGATACATATACGAAGATCAGACGTCGTCTCAAACCATCGCATATAAGCATATATATATATATATATAGCACATAAGCCGGTAAGGCTATCATAATACAGGGGGGACGTCCAGAGCACAAACCACGCGAACCGTACAATAACGCCACAACCCACATATATGTGTCTACAGACCTCTAAGAGTAATAACAGAATCATATGAAGGGACAGGGCCCCGCCGTACCCCTGCATAGACATATACATACACATATGTAACAAAGGTATCTGTACCCAAAATATAGGCTCCGGAATAAGGGAGCGCTCCAGAATAGCTGAATGGAAATCCTAAGCTGGCGGATCGCCCAAATGAGTATTTATACCTGCGGGCATGAAACGCAGCCCCCGAAGAAAGGAGGTCAGTACGAAATATGTACTGAGTATGCAAAGCATGAAATATAGTAAACAGGATCATAATCGGAACAAGAAGTACAGAAAATAAGTACAATATCCAGAATATCAAAATGCTTACTTTTTTAAAACACAAATCATGCATGGGGGCTCCGGGAATATGGTCGCCCACCCGTCATTGGCGCCATAACACATCATACTCCAGAAGATTTCAAATCTCCGTAACCCGGCATATCACATAACACATCATAACGCCATAACACATCATAACACCAAAATATATACGGAACCCGGCCCTCTAGCGAGGAGCTCGGCGAACCATAACACATCATACTCCGGAATATAGCATAGTGCACACGATGACATAACCGGCTCGGGACTCGGCGAAAGATACAACAGGATGCACGAGCAGAGTCGTGAGTAACCATATGCATAAAAATCATCATTACAGACTCAACGGATAAGTATGTAATCAACACTCGCGGGTCGGGATGATAGCCACATTAAGTCCTTTCAAAAAGTCGATAGAACTATACCAAAGAAAGTCTCGGGGACCACGGACAAGTATCAAACCAATCCGGGCCCGCCTATGAAGGTTAGAGCCTTTATACGCTATAGAATCTTCTACGAGCATATCGAGGCGATCCGGTTCCGTCTATGAAAGTTACGGCCATTTTTAGACATAGAATCCTTTAAGAACAAAAATTCTTTTTGCAACATAGAAATCCAATCATTCAACAGACATAAAGACCATAGCTCGACTATAATAAGAATGCGAAAGTCAAGAAGTGAATAAGAATCGTAGACATGCTCGGATCGGAAGAATAGAGTTACCCCGAGGATCGTATCATAGCCTACTTACAACTAAGACATGCCAAAAGAAAGAAAGGTTAGGCTTTACATACCTTGTCCGCTTCTTAAGCTACTCCAAACTTAAGTCTCGGCTTCTCAAGATCTACAATAACGTCATTAGGCACCAAACATTAGCCATAGGCACTTAGGAATCCAATTCCAAGCTATCACTTTATCTACAGAAATTTGGGCAGTATTTCCCCTGTAAATTCAACAACCCCGAGAATTCAACTCGGCCAAGTCATCAAACACAATACCAACAATCCTACTAACATATCAACAATTAATTCAAAACGCATTCTAAGGTTAATAACTCTTTTCTACACAATTCGACAACATTCCATTTATATTCAAATCAACCACATACAATCAAGCCAACATCAATGCTCACACATTCAAGTACTAACCCGAGATCATTCAAACAAAATTCAGGAGCATTTCAAACAATCTGCACAACATTTCAAACGGCCCAACCAACTTACAACATCATCCGAAACCTTCCAATTTCCATAGGAACAACAACAACACATTTCTTTCTTCCAAATTCATAAAATATATCAACAATCCACACGTTAACAACTCCATTTTCATCAATACAAGAGACTACATTAAAATCACATTACCTTCTAAAATAGCCCACAATGATTACAAAACCTTCATTTGCATCATAGAATCCACAACAATCAACAATCAAAATACTAAGTAAAATTTGTTCATCTTATCCTACCAAAACAGCCCCTATACGGACACACTCCAACATACAAAATTTCATGAAATTCATCCATTTCTACACACTACAACATGCACAAATCATCCACAACACATGTAAAAGGAGATTGAACCTTACCTTTTCCACTTAGTTCTTCAACTTGGCTAGGGTTGTGTCTTGCAAGAATGAATGGTTTGCTTGCTCCAACAACTACTCCATGTTGATTAGGACCTTCCAATTGGTTGAAAAGCTAGAAGAAAATTATTTTTTCTTGATCAATTCTAGAAGCACCATGTTCGGCCACCATGGCCGAATGTTGCTCTTCATTTTTCTCCAAGCTTCTCAAGTTTTCTAAGGTTGAAAAGATGACTAATAAGTCTTGCTTGGTCATCTATTGTATACATATAAAGTTTATCCATGTGTACCATGGCCCACACATGGCTTGGATGAATTAAAATTTGCCAAGCCATGGGTGGGAACCAACCAAGCCACACGGCCAAGTTGGCCTTGTTTCATGAATTATTAACTTTTTATAATTCACCTTTAACCCCAAATTTTCCTTAATATTCCATACCAATAAAATCATAAGCAACTTATGCCTTAAAACAAAATCGAATGTCAAAAGTCTCAACCTCGTATCCCGGAATAGTCTTGTCCTTAACTTTTCATGGTTAGCTCGGAATGTCCCAATGTACAAAATACGGGATATAACATCCTCCCCCCCTTTAGAACATTCGTCCTCGAATGTTAAACTGATCTTACAGGGTCTTATAAGCACTTCGGGGGAGTCTCTTTCATGGTTGTCACATACAGTTCATTAATCAAAATAACCAATTTAGGAATTTGAATTACCCGTTGGCATAGGAAATAAGTAGAGATACTTATTCTCCATCTCTTCCCTGTTATTGTTCCGCCACAATACCTTAACGGCAGCTATGTCTTTAGTACGTAATCCTCTCACCTGACGATCCAGTATGGTTATGGGCTGCCCCTCGTAGGATAACTCCTCTGTTACCTGGACATCATCTATGGAAATACTCTGGAAGGGTCGCCTATATATTTGTGAAGCATTGACACGTGGAAGACTGGATGCACCGCTCCCAAATCAGATGGTAGGTCTGATTCACAGGCAACCTCGCCTACTTTACGGACGACCTGGTAAGGTCCAATATGCCTCGAACTGAGCTTCCCCTTTTCTGCCGAATCTCATAGCACCCTTCAAGGGTGACACTTTCAAAGATACCCAATCGTCGACCTGGAACTCTAGGTGTCGACGTCGATTATCTGCATATGACTTCTGTCGACTCTGAGCTGCTATTAACCGTTCCCGAATAAGTTTCATTTTTGTCAACTACTTGCTGAATCATACCTGGGCCAATTAGCTTAGTTTCGCCAACATCAGCCAGCCCATCGTTGGCCTGCACGTCTGCCATACAAAGCCTCATACGGCTATCTGGATACTAGAATAGTAGCTATTATTATAGGCAAACTCCATAAGTGGCAGATAATCATCCCAGCCGTCTCTGAAATCAAGAACGCAGGCCCGCAACATATCCCTTAGAGTCTGAACAAGACGCTCGGGTCCGTCCGCCGATCGAGGGCGACATACTGTATCGAGATTCACTTGTGACCTCATCCCTTCTGGAGTGGTCTCCAGGAGTTAGCTGTAAACTGAGCTCTTCTATCTGAGATCATAGATGTGAGAGCTTCGTGAAGTCTCTTTATATAACTTCGCATAGCCTTTAACTAGATAAATGGTCTTGAATATGCTGTTGTACTGACTCCTTGCGGTTCAATGGCCAATGTCCTCGGTCCTTACATCTTTGTCACCATTTACCTCTACATTCCGAGTGCTCACCCAACATGACTTTGTCGCTAGTGAGTATACTGATTATGTCCCTTAACTGATTCCTCCTAGTTCCTTCCCAGGACTACTTCCATCGATCCAAAGTATGTATATACGTAGTGGTCCTGCACCCTTCACTACCCTTCACCGTACAGCTACACTTATGGCAACTCATAATTCGAGTTCAAACTAAATCCTTGGGCTCTTGCCATAACTCTTCCTTTAGCTTTCTGCCACAACTGTTTCTTTAACCTTTATCCCTCAAATCCTACAATACAACCCAAAAGTATAGGGCTACGGAAATTCTTACTCCTTTACGATGTTCTCATAACACGAGTATACGTATCTTCGATTTCCTTGTATTGGCGATCGTTTCGAACTCTGGTTCCAAGCTGATAAATTTCCCCTTCTGGAGCATAAGAACGCCATAACTCCCTTCGAGTCCAATATGTTCTTCCCCCCTTTATTAAGGAGGTCCTAATACACCAATAGTTTTTAGATATCCATCGTCGTGGTCACTATCCTTTCGTCCCACTTGTCGAAGCCTGTTCTTCAACCCACACATTCCTCTTTTGTTACATACTACCATACTCTATCCCTCTCACACGCCTACCCTCAAATTTTTATCCAAATAGTGTCGTGCTTTGCCCGTCGTCTCTCTTGGAGGCTTTACTCCCACATGTTTCTTATTTTTTTTTTCGCTTTTTCCGACATTTTGGTCACCTTACCTTCCATCTACTCACTTTCTTTCTTTTCCAAATATCATTGTATTAGAACTTTTCGAGCTTAACCTGTAGTGAAAACAGCATCATCTTGCCCTATACATTTGTGCCATTTTTTCCACTTGAGCTTCGTTACCTTGTCCGATTATTGCCTTCCAATATGCCGCAACGTCGATTGCTGGGATACACATACCCACTGATATAGCTATGTATGGGATATCATATACATACGCATACATAATTTCTACCATCTTGTTTACAAAATATTTCCAAACGCTATTCAACTTACCCTGCTTCTAAAGCTGTAATGCACCTTCTTCCTTTTCACCGGTTCAGTCTGCCTCGTCCTATGTGACCTCTTAAGGTTTCTACCCACTCTGTATACTCTGATTTCTCTTAGGCTATCCTAGCTTCCCATTTGGCTCTCCTATGTATGACTTTATAGGACTTTTGGTCCACTTCCCAGGGGGTCACCCATCCTAAAATTTCTCCCACTCCAAAGACGCTTAACTTTGGGACTCTGATGAAATGCGACGCTCTAATGCTAGCATGATCGCGTCCACCTCACCGCATGACCTCTATCACCTAATCTGGAGTAAATTAAAGTCTTAACAGATTTCAAAACGTCCTCATAACACATCTCCCGCCAAATTAGAAAGGGTCTCTTACTCCAATCGATACTTATCTAATACTTGTAGTCATTCCAAATTCTCAGTTAGGTGGCACTTATATTCCAACGATAAGTGTCCAAAGTTCTCTTGAAGTAGCATCTTTACCTCAACCTATATCACCTGTTTCTTTTGATGAAATTATATTGCACCATCTGTTCCTTAAGCCTACCGTCTTTGTCGCTTAGAGATTCCATTATTTTCGAGGTGAAGTCGTGTGCACGTAGTACCCCTTTATGCTTTATGCCTTTTTACCATTACGGTGTACCCAACACAGGCTTCTAACTTACTCAAAAACATACCAAGCTCGTCTCAATACTGGTCTTATCTTATCACCATGTCGTCGTACTACACCTTTAAATTCATAACTATGTATTCCCTTTTTGTTCCATATTAGTACTCATTTAATTACGTCTATCTTGGGGTGCTTTCTTTGGTATCCCCTTACCATTATTTCTCCAGTCTATCTCCATCCTTCTTTTCTGCGCACAAGGAATTTTATAATACCCTTATATCTTTCGGAAAATACTACTCCTACATAATCCCTTTCTCATTTTCAAATCATATTCTGTTCATCCTTATTGGTTCTTATCACACCAGTCATTTCCTAGCACTCATTCTACCTCGTTGCCCATCTTTCTATAGTTTGGTCTTTCACAGTTCCGCCACTGATATTACTCGTGTTCTCGGCTACACATGTCATTATTTATTACTGCACTGTTATCTCGCCCGTTTTTCTTTTCATCTCCTTCTTCCAATTAACCCCTTCTTCTTTTGTGCTCGCTTTCATTTCCGTTGTCTCATAATCTCTATTCTGAACTTTCCCTATAGAAGAACTTCATAAATCTCTTTTTTTTTTCACTAACTCACCTTTATACTTTAGTCACATAGATCACGTCATATCTTTTAGTCACTTCCTCACTAGGCTCTGCTCATTTTCATAACAATCCTTATTATATTCACATAATATCCTGTTCGTAATCGATCTTATAATGTAACACTTCTTAATCTCTTACCCTTTCCGGTCAATCTTATCCTTAATATCCCACAAGTTGTCTTATCAATACATTCATATCTATCACAATTCTTTTTCCTCTGTACTCTTGTCTCAATCATACTATTGTTTCTTCTAACTATAATCTCGTCATAATTTATCCCTACTTATCAATTCAGTTGGTACCTTAATATAACACTCTATCAAGATTTGCCAGTCTCTTCTAAATCATCTCTTAATATCACAAGCCCTTTCCAAATTCTTTTTACCATATCGATATCGACCTCCTAATTACTATTACCATCAATTCAGCAGTTAACTTATTTCTCAAGGTCAGCCGCACTTGCAACTTAGTTTACTATTGACACGACCTTTCAAGGCATATCACAAACCCATATCTCATTCTCTTTTTATTTCTTAGAAAATTTCGGCAGAGTTTGCTCTATATTTCTTATTATCTCAAAACCTGCACGCAGGAAATACCAACAATGCCTCACAGGGCCAACATATATATATATATATATATATATATATTTCATATCATATCACAGCCACACAGGGCTCCCAATATCAACAACAGTATGAAAATGATGGACTTACCTCGCATGTCCAACCCGAACTGCACCTGTTACCCTTTCCTGTCCACTTTCCCTTTCAGTTTCCAACTTTACATTTCAATCGTACCTCAATACCTTACCTGACATATATCTTCCGTACCTTTGCTTACCTGCGTGCTTTGTAACTTCGAACATCGTCAATCACTTTCTTCTGTCGATGTCGTCCCACTGCTGAAATCAAAAGTTAGTATGAGGAATTTCATTTCCTATGACTTAGCTCTTTCGCACGATCTAAGACAGAAGAAGGGTCATTGATTCCTACATGCCCCGCAGCCTCCTGTTTATAAGTGTGGCCGGCTTCACACCATAAACAAGACTCTGCCGGACACGGTCTGTAGGCATTCCGAGGATGAACTCGCTCGATACCACTTCTCGTCACGACCCAACCCCGTAGGCGCGACTAGTGCCCGAGCTAGGCACCCGTACACACCCATTAACCGTAAAACAAGATACAAATAATTTATACATACGTAAAAAGTAATACGTCGCCCCCAAGCTGTCACAAATGTATATATACATGTCGGAATCACAACTTTCAGCAGAGGATACAAATACGAAGATCAGACATCGTCTCAAACCGTCGCATATAAGCATATATATATTGCACATAAGCCGGTAAGGCTATCATAATACAGGGGGGACGTCCGTAGCACAAACCACATAGACACAATCGTACAATAATCGCCACAACCCACACATATGTGTCTACAGACCTCTAAGAGTAATAACAGAATCATATGATGGGACAGGGCCCCGCCGTACCCCTGCATAGACATATACATACACATATGCAACAGAGGTATCTGTACCCAAAATATAGGCTCCGGAATAAGGGAGCGCTCCAGAATAGCTGAATGGAAATCCTAAGCTAGCGGATCGCCAAAATGAGTATCTGTACCTGCGGGCATGAAACGCAGCCCCCGAAGAAAGGGGGTCAGTACGAAATATGTACTGAGTATGCAAAGCATGAAATATAGTAAACAGGATCATAATCGGAATAAGAAGTACGTTAAAATAAGTGCAATATCCGAATATCAAAATGCTTACTTTTTAAAACACAAATCATGCATGGGGGCTCCGGGAATATGGTCACCCACCCGTCATTGGCGCCATAACACATCATACTCCAGAAGATTTCAAATCTCCGTAACCTGGTATATCACATAACACATCATAATGCCATAACACATCATAACACCAAAATCTATACGAAACCCGGCCCTCTAGCGAGGAGCTCGTCCAACCATAACACATCATACTCTAGAATATAATATAGTGCGCACGATGACATAACCGGCCCGGGACTCGGCGAAAGATACAACAGGATGCACGAGCAGAGTCGTGAGTAACCATCTGCATAAAAATCATCATTACAAACTCAACTGATAAGTAAGTATTCAACACTCGGGGGTCGGGATGATAGCCATATTAAGTCCTTTCAAAAAGTCGATAGAACTATACCAAAGAAAGTCTCGGGGACCACGGACAAGTATCAAACCAATCCGGGTCCGCCAATGAAGGTTAGAGCCTTTATACGCTATAGAATCTTCTACGTGCATATCGAGGCGATCCGGTTCCGTCTACGAAAGTTACGGCCATTATTAGACATAGAATCCTTTAAGAATAAAAATTCTTTTTGCAACATAGAAATCCAATCATACAACAGACATAAAGACCATAGCTCAACTATAATAAGAATGCGAAAGTCAAGAAGTGAATAAGAATCGTAGACATGCTCGGATCGCACGAATAGAGTTACCCCGAGGATCGTATCATAGCCTACTTACAACTAAGACATGCCAAAAGAAAGAAAGGTTAGGCTTTAAATACCTTGTCCGCTTCTTAAGCTACTCCAAACTTAAGTCTCGGCTTCTCAAGATCTACAATAACGTCATTAGGCACCAAACATTAGCCATAGGCACTTAGGAATCCAATTCCAAGCTATCACTTTATCTACAGAAATTTGGGCAGCATTTCCCCTGTAAATTCAACAACCCCGAGAATTCAACTCGGCCAAATCATCAAACACAATACCAAAAATCCTACTAAAACATAAACAATTAATTCAAAACGCATTCTAAGGTTAATAACTCTTTTCTACACTATTCGACAACATTCCATTTATATTCAAATCAACCACATACAATCAAGCCAACATCAATGCTCACACATTCAAGTACTAACCCGAGATCATTCAAACAAAATTCAAGAGCATTTCAAACAATCCGCACAACATTCCAAACGGCCCAACCAACTTACAACATCATCCGAAACCTTCCATTTTCTATAGGAACAACAACACATTTCTTTCTTCCAAATTCATAAAATATATCAACAATCCACACGTTAACAACTCCATTTTCATCAATACAAGAGACTACATTAAAATCACATTACCTTCTAAAACAGCCCACAACGATTACAACTTCAATTTGAACCATCAAACCTTCATTTGCATCATAGAATCCACAACAATCAACAACCAAAATACTAAGTAAAATTTGTTCATCTTATCCTACCAAAACAGCCCCTATACGGCCACACTCCAACATACAAAATTTCATGAAATTCATCCATTTCTACACACTACAACATGAACTAATCATCCACAACACATGTAAAAGGAGATTGAACCTTACCTTTTCCACTTAGTTCTTCAACTTGGCTAGGGTTGTGCCTTGCAAGAATGAATGGTTTGCTTGCTCCAACAACTACTCCATGTTGATTAGGACCTTCCAATTGGTTAAAAAGCTAGAAGAAAATTATTTTTTCTTTATCAATTCTAGAAGCACCATGTTCGGCCACCATGGCCGAATGTTGCTCTTCATTTTTCTCCAAGCTTCTAAGGTTGAAATGATGACTAATAAGTCTTGCTTGGTCATCTATTGTATACATATAAGGTTCATCCATGTGTACCATGGCCCACACATGGCTTGGATGAATTAAAATTTGCCAAGCCATGGGTGGGAACCACCCAAGCCACACGACCAAGTTGGCCTTGTTTCATGAATTATTAACTTTTCATAATTAACCTTTAACCCCATATTTTCCTTAATATTCCATACCAATAAAATCATAAGCAACTTATGCCTTAAAACAAAATCAGATGTCAAAAGTCTCAACCTCGTATTCCGGAATAGTCTTGTCCTTAACTTTTCATGGTTAGCTCGGAATGTCCCAATGTACAAAATACGAGATATAACATAACTGTTATTGTATGCAAACTCAATAAGGGGTAAGTGTTCGTCCCAGCTACCACCGAAATCTAGCACACATGCCCGTAACATATCTTCCAGGGTTCAGATAGTACGTTCGGCTTGCCCATCAATTTGCGGATGGAATGTTGTGCTAAGCTGTACCACCAAAATCTAGCACCAACCCTTTTGAAAGATTTCCAGAACTTGGAAAGACTTTCGTAAATCGTGCCCTCGATCCGTGATAATAGATATCGGGACACCATGAAGTCACACAATCTCCTTAAGGTGTAACCTTGCATAATCTTCTGCTGAGTATGTAGTTTTGGCTGGAAGAAAATGAGCTGATTTCGTAAGTCTGTCCACGATCACCCATATGGAGTCATACTTACTTCGGGAACGAGGTAACCCCACAATAAAATCCATGTTGATCACTTCCCACTTCCAAGTAGGGATTTCCATTGCTTGCAATAATCCTCCTGGCTTTTGATGCTCGATTTTCACTTGTTGACAGTTTGGACATTGAGCTACAAATTCTGCTATGTCCTTTTTCATTCCATCCCACCAATACATTAGCTTGAGATCATGATACATTTTTGTTGCTCCTGGGTGAATAGAATACCGAGAATAATGAGCTTCTTCCATAATTCGACGACGTAGTTCTGCAACATTCGGAACACATAGTCTGTCTCGGTATCTAAGAACTCCATCTATAGAGATTTCAAATGGAGACTTCTCTTTCTCATGAAATGTATCTCTATAGTGGCTCAACTAAGGATCTTCATATTGACGCTCTTTTACCTCTATATCCAAGAATGAAACAATTGGATTATTAATATCAATTTCTGCACTACCTGAATCAATTAGACGGACTCCGAGGCTGGCTAGCTGATGTATCTCATGGGCTAATTCTTTCTTCTCCGGAGGAACCTCATATAAGCTGCCCATCAATTTGCGGCTAAGTGCATCAACCACTACATTCACTTTCCCGGGGTGGTACAAAATACTCACGTCATAGTCTTTTTACAATTCCAACCACCGCCTTTGTTGTAGATTTAACTCCTTCTGTTTGAAAATATATTGGAGACTCTTGTGATCTGTACAGATATCAATATGTACGTCGTACAAATAATGTCTCCACATCTTTAGTGCATGAATAACCGCAGCCAATTCAATATCATGAGTTGGGTAGTTCTTTTCATGTTTCCGCAACTGCCTTGAAGCATAGGCATTGACCCTACCGTGCTGCATCAATACACAACCTAACCCAACACCGGAGGCATCACAATATACAACATAACCATCTGGCCCTTCTGGAAATGTCAAGACTGGAGCTGAAGTTAACCTATCTTTCAATTCCTGAAAACTGCGCGCACAAGCATCATTCCACTGACATTTAGCTGACTTCTGGGTTAGCTTTGTCAATGGTGCTGAAATGGAGGAAAATCCTTCCACAACCCTTCTGTAGTAACCTCCAACCTCAGAAAACTACAGACTTCTGTAGGCGTCGTAGGCCTCAGCCAACTCTTCACAACTTCAATTTTCTAAGTGTCAACCCGAATGCCATCAGCTGAAATAATATGGCCCAGAAAAGTCACCGAATTTAGCCAAAACTCGCATTTTGAAAACTTAGCATACAATTCGCGAGTTCGAAGAACCCCAAGGAGAATACGTAAATAGTCTGCATGCTCTGATTTTGTCCGAGTATATACCAAAATATCATCAATGAACACTGTCACGAATAGATCTAAAAGAGGCCTGAATACATTATTCATCAAATTCATAAACACTGTCGGAGCATTAGTCAACCTAAATGACATTACCCGAAATTCATAGTAGCTATATCTCGTTCTGAAAGCTGTCTTGGGAATATCTTCTTCTCTAACTCTCACCTGATGATACCCCGATCTCAGATCAATTTTTGAAAACCATTTGGCACCCTGTAGTTGGTCAAACAAATCATCAATCCTTGGAAGAGGATATTTATTCTTGATCGTCACCTTATTCAGCTGCCTGTAATCAATGCACATCCGTAGGGAACCATCTTTCTTTCTCACAAACAAGACGGGTGCTCCCCACAATGATGAACTGGGCCTAATGAATCCTTTTTTAAGTAAATATTTCAGTTGTTCCTTTAGCTCTTTTAATTCTGCAGGAGCCATTTGGTAAGGAGGAATAGAGATTGGTTTAGTATCCGGTAACACATCAATGGCAAAATCAATTTCTATTTCCTAGGAAGTCTTGAAAGTTCATCTGGAAATACATCCGAAAATTCATTTAATATCGAAACGGATTGGAAAGTCGGTGGCTTTGCTTCGGTGTCATGAACTCAAACTAGGTGGTAAATATTGCCTTTAGTTATCATCTTCCTTACCTTAAGGTAGGAAATAAACCTACCTCTGAGAGACGCTGTATTACCTTTCCATTCAAGCACGGGTTCTCCCAGAAATTGGATTCGAACCACTTTCATTCGGCAATCGACATTGGCATAACATGAGGCCAACCAATCCATACCCATAATCACAACAAAATCTAACATTTCCAGCTCAACTAGATTAACTCTAGCCTGACGATCACATACCACAATTATACAATTCTTGTATACTTGTCTAGCTACTACGGGATCACCAACCGGAGTAGATACCTCAAAAGGTTTAATTGGCTCGGGTTTCACCCCAATGCGACCAGCAATATATGGAGTGATATAAGATAACGTAACCCGGATCAATCAACGCATAAATATCATGAGAGAATATAGTTAATATACCTGTAACCACATCGGGAAGGACTCAAGATCTTGGCATCCGGCTAGGGCATAAATACGAGGATGAATACCACCTGAAATTGATGCTCCCCCTCTGCCTCTACCTTGCCCTGCTGGAATCTCAGGAGTCTTCCCTATCGGGCGTACAGAAGAAGAACCAGCCGTTGAGCCTGTGGGCTGAACCTCACCTCTACCGTGCCTCGAGGGACAATCACGCATCACGTGCCCAGTCTGTCCACAAATGTAACAAGCATCTAAACCTTGGCGACACTGCCCCGAATGTAACTTTCTGCACTGACTACATCGTGGGATCGGTGGTCTCCTCTGGCTATAATCACCCCCAAACTGGGAACGTGAGACCCTCGAACTCTGACCCTGTCCTGAATGAATGGAGCGATCAAATCTCCTGCCTGCAAACCTGGGAGGTGCATTAGTCACCGATTGCCCTGAATATCTAGAATAAGACTGCCTCGATCTCTCTCTATAGTCGCTACCGGCACCCATAGATCTGGCCCTCTTACTCTGCCCTTTATCAATATCGCGCTCAGCCCTTTGCGGATGTTGCTGCTCTTCTAAGTTCTGGTTATGGGCCTGAATACGGGAAATATCCATCCCCTCTTGCAATGAAGCAGTCAAGCAATCTTTAAACAAATATGGCCCTAAACCACTCACAAATCTATGCACTCGATCTCTCATATCGGCCACCATAGTCGGAGCATATCTGGCCAATGAATTAAAGTGAAGGCTATACTCCCGGGCACTCATACTTTCTTATTTTAAAATTAAGAAACTACTCACTCTAGCTCGATGGACCTCGGGTGGCAAATATTAGCGGATGAAGGCATCTATAAATTCTTGCCAAACTGGAGGAGGTGCATTCTCTTTTCTTGAAGATATCCAATTATTATACCAAAGAACCGTCACATCCTGGAGTCTATAAGATGCCAAATCCACAGATTCAGTCTCGAAGGCATGGATAATTTTGTGTCCTCAACATTTCATTAATAAATTCTTGCGGGTCTTCATCCGTCTTTGACCCGAAAATCTCCGGAGGATTTAAACTCATTAAATTACGGGCTCTAGTACTAACTGCCCTGTCAGTTGGACTCGAACTCTATCGCTGTGCCTGGTCGGCAACTAACTGTTTCAATAAATGAATAGCTTCGGTCTTTTGTTGACCCCAAGCAGCCGGTGGAGAAACGGTAGACATAGGGGCTGGAGCTGAAGCCCCCTCTTGTTCTTCTAGAACAGGCGGAGTGGAAGAGGTATTAGATGGAGCCTTATTATATGATTCAACTCCTTCTACATTAGTTGGCGGCTCCCTTTCTATCTGCCTTTTTGTCATAGCCTTGCCCTTCTGGGCGGCGGTAGCTTTTCTCTTTACCAGTAATTCTGAAATCATAATCACACCATTAGGGAGGAGTAAATCTTATAACATGGCTCTATTGCACGATCTAACAAGAAGAAGAATGGTCATTTTTCCTAAATGCCCTGTAGCCTCTTATTTATGAATGTGCGGCAACACACCATAAATAAGACACGGCTCACACTAGACACGGCTCGATAGACACACCGTATGAACTACCGAGAACCACTCATCCTTCTATCCATCATACTTATCCCGCATTCATTTATTATTCTTTAACATAGACACGGGAGAAATCATATTAAAATATATCTACCTTTATATACATTGACGAAAAATAATATATGTATACTTATGCATTGACGAAAATCATGAGACCATACTACCCACACATACGTATCTACGAGCCTCTACTAGAGTACTAGACATAAGGACGGGATAGGACCCCGTCGTGCCCAAGACATATGTACACAAAATAATAAATCAAATAGCACCTCCGGAACAATGGAGTGCTCTCTTAAATCATTGATCAGCTCCTATGAATCTGGGTCAGCTCCATGTCTACCTGTGGGCATGAACACAGTGTCCAAAGAAAAGATGTCAGTACGAACATTTTACTGAGCAAGTAAGGCATGAAGAAGATCGACATAATAAGGAAATCATGAAACATGAAATGAAGATATAACCTGCTTAACCTTTAAGAGTAAAATACGTTGTTTACATATCACATATATCTACATAGCACATGTACCATCGTCATTAACCCACATCTGGGTAACCATTATACGCCGCCCACTAGTGGTGTCATGCCCGGCCCTTTAGGCTCGGAGTAATCGTAAGCAGCCTACCGTAGCGGTGTCATGCCCGGCCCTATAGGCTCGGTGGAATCATAAGAAGCCCACCTTAGCTGTGTCATGCCCGACCCTATAGGCTCGGTGGAATCATAAGCAGCCCGCCTTAGCGGTGTCATGCCCGGCCCTCTAGGCTCGGTAGGATCGTATCATCATATACTCATCATAACTTATCATCATCATACATTTGTCATAAAACATGCATTTGGACTCAAGATAAACTATAACTATATTGGGGTGACGTAAGGTTGAGAACCCCCGGTTACATTATGGAGTGATCATAATCATCATGCCTCACCTTAAAGGAGCTAAAATTATAAGGTGGGTCTAACACAATGAATCAACATCAAGGGATCGTAGTTAGGGTCATTAGCTTTGTAGAAGCATCATATCATGGGCTTTAGAATTCTTTAGACTTAAACTCATCATCATCATTATCATACTCGTAACATATATCTTTTCTTTATCTTATGTGAAGCTCTTTATAATCATAGACTCATCATTTCCGATATGTAGGAAAGTCATGGAAAGATAGAAGGATTCATGCCATAGGAGTCATGCCTGAGAAAGAAGGGACTAGCCTTACATACCTTTTCGTTTAGCTACTCTATCACTTGAACGTTCTCCTCCAATATTCACATTTCTACCTTCAAAAGAGTTCATACAAACATTAGATAATCGATAGCTTAAGCATACTTGACAACAGCTAGAGAAAATTAGGCAGCATCTCCTTTGTTTATACAACTTTCTCCATATCATATATCAACTCACAAACGTCACTAATAACATTCATAATTTCATAAGCAACAATCTTCATTCACCTACATTATCCAAATTTCCCAATTTCACTTCAAATCATCCATAACCATGGTCATAGTACACTATTACATTCATTCCTATATAATGCTTATCCCATGTTCTTAATGTCATTTATAACATTATTTATAATCACAACATGTCAAGAATCATGATTCATTCTAAGCTACTACTCAACAATGCCACTACTCTCATATTCATGACCCATCTTCCACCTCCTTTCATGATCCAAGTCTTGCAACCCCACAATACCCTAAACAACATGAAATGATCATAAAACTTACCTTTGATAGTGTGGGAATGAGCTTTGGGTGGAAACACTTCACTTGAGCAAAACCCTAGTGTCACGACCCAATCGGAGCGCCGCGACGAGCACCCGGTGCTATCCCACTCGGGCACCCCTTAACATACTTTCACATCATATCTAGGTGAGCCACATACTAAATCATGCTTATCATTCATCATCATTCTTGCCTCATTAGGCAACAACACATATATATCATCATTAACCTCTATGCCCATATAAATGTACACAAGCCGACAAGGCTATCAAAATAATATCCCAAAATATGGGCCGACAAGGCCAAACATATCTAACCATATACACCTGTCTACGAGCCTCTAAGAAGAACACGTCATATCATAACATATGGGCGGGACAGGACCCCGCCGTGCCCATAAATATGTACACAAAAGAATCTATACCAAAAGTTGCAGCTCTGAATGAAATGGAGCTCCACTATGTAATCTCTGAGGAATATAGCTATGGATCAAGTCTGTCTCCCACGCCACCTGCGGGCATGATGCAAAGATCCACAAACAAAAGGACATCAGTACGAAGAATGTACTGAGTATGTAAAGCATGATCAATATCCATATGAAAGCATAATAGAAAACATATGAAATAACATAGGACGGGAGATAATAGCATCATCATCATAGCACTTACTTGCTTTCCATAGGGACATTCCATTTCTATCGCGTATTCGCGTACATACATCCATATCCGTACTCATTTACCTTTCGTGTCCTTTTTCGTATTCGTATTCATATTTCCTTTCATACTCATGTTCATATCATATACATTGCATATACATAGCCTTTACATATACTTAACATATTCGTACTCATATTGATGTCATACACATAGCATATTCGTACTCATATTGATGCCATATACATAGCTTTTATATAGCATACCCGACCACGAAGGTTCGGTGTTTCACATACCTAGCCCTACCAAGGCTCAGTATCATACCTGGCCCTACCAAGGCTCAGTGTTATCCGTACCCAACTGCAATGGTGCGCGCGCATCGTCATATATAGATATATACGTATACATATTCACTATATTCGACCCGGCCACATAAGCTCGGGGTTCACATTAGCCACTCATGGCACACATACATATAAGCTCATATTTATCTTTAGCCTTTTTACTATCGTCATTGATTACATTCTATCCTTAGAGGATTACTCGCCGTATAAGAAACTTGGTATAATCGTATCATTTGAGCGTCATAAGCTTAGTAGCTTCTAGAGATCGGATCGTTGGAGAATATCATAGACTCGTAGAAGGATAAACATTTGGCCAAAGAACCATGCCTTATGAAAGAAGCGTTAGCCTTACATACCTTTTCCGTGCAACTATTCTATCACTTGTACGTTCTTCTTCAAGGCTCACGCTCTACCTTCATTGAAGTGCATACTCATATTAGAAAATCGATAACTTAGCATTCATGACTAATTCTAGAGAAAATCGGACAAAATATCCTTTATTTGCACAACTTCCTCCATATCATATATCAACTCCCATACATCAATAATAACATTCACGACATCATCACAATAGCCTTTAGTCAACTACATTACTCTTACTTCACCATTCACTCCAATTCATCCATATTCATGGTCATATCACATAATTTCGTTCATTCATATTCAAGGTCTATCCTATGTTCTCAACATCATTTATAACATGATTATATTCATAACGTAACAAGAATCATAACTCATTCTAAACATCTATTCATAAGTGACACTATTCCCACATTCATGACTCATTTCTATATTCTTTTGCAATCCATGTGTTTCAACTTTCAAATACCTTAAATAACACGGAGATGTCATAAAACTTACCTTAGAAGGTGTAGGATTGAACCTTGGGTGCAAATACCTCACTTGAGCAAAACCCTAGTTTTTCCTTCGCTTGAATTCCTTGTTTTTGAAGAACTTTAATGGGTTTCTTACTTTTGATTCACTTGTTTTGATGATAAGAACCTTTGATTTCCCTTGGATTCTTGTTCATGAAATGTATGTAATGCTCTAGAGACTTTAGAGAGAAGTGGGGAGGTGTTGGGATGAAATAATGAGGTTAGAATCACATTTATAAACTTGGAACATTTCAGCCTGTTGGGAGTTCCACGGACTGTTCCACGGTCCGTGGAACATAGTGCTGTCCGTGGTTCTGGTCGTGGTTCACGACCAGCCAGCCACCAACTCTGCTGGTAGTTCCACGAACCCTTCCACGGTCCGTGGAACATTCCATGGTCCGTGGAACATGGTCGTGAAACTCACAGTTTCACTGAAGTCGTTCCCGTCGCCTCGTTTGATCTCCAATCCTTATGGAACCTTCTTAGCACTTGTTTATCACTTCATTAACAATCTAAGGGGCGTTATAACTCTTCCCCATAACATCATTAAGCCATCATTAACTAGCTACTTGTAAATCCTTCCGATACTTATCGCACACATTGCCTTCTCTTGGCAACTTTCTCGTCCAACATCGAATGTCTTTAAAATCTTATTTAGAATCATCAAATGCTATTTCTCACTTATTGAAGCATCATATACTTTGTGCTCTTCACTATCCTATTCACTGTGCATCAACGGAAAATTTTTTGAGGTGTAACATTCTTCCCCCCTTAAGAACATTCCTCCTCGAATGTTAAGCACTCGGGAATTCTCCAAAAATTTCGCCAGAGTTTCCCCTATAATATGGCACTACCATCCTGTCACAACAACCCATAATATCAATGCCTCATAGGGTCACAACATAATAGCAATATAATTTGGCCACACACGACCAAAATGCATAAAAGGAAAACATACATGCCTTATGATCTTGACGTTTCATCTTGGCCCTCTTTCGGGGGCTGAAATAAGTGCGGAAATTTGGATCTCATGATTTCTTCCGCTTCCCATGTCATTTCTTCTCGATTATTATTTCTCCACAGAATCTTAACTGAGGTCACTTCTTTGTTTCTAAGCCTTCGTACTTGCCTATCTAGTATGGCAATGGGTTTTTCATCATAAGCTAACTTTTCTGTCACTTGAACATCATTTACTGGGACGATTCTAGTAGGATCTCCAACATATTTACAAAGCATCGAGACATAGAAAATCGGATCGCCCGACTCCAAATCGAGGTAGATCTAATTCGTAAGCCACTTTGCCTACTTTGCGCACAACTTCAAGGCCCAATGTACCGGGGACTTAACTTTCCCTTTTTGCCAAATCTCATAACGCCCTTCATCGGCGACACTTTCAAGAATACCCAATCTTTAACTTGGAACTCTAAGTCCCTTCGATGATTATCCGCATAGGACTTTTGACGACTTTGAGCTGCTAACAACTGCTCTTGTATGTGCTTAACTTTCTCTATGGCTTGCTGGACCAAGTCTGGCCCTATCAATTTAGGCTCTCCTATTTCAAACCACCCAATTGGAGATCTACACTTTCGCCCATATAAAGCCTTCTACGGTGCCATTTGAATGCTAGAATGATAACTATTATTGTAAGCAAATTCAATGAGTGGCAAATGATCATCCCAATTACCTCCAAAATCTAACATACATGCCCGTAACATATCCTCAAGAGTCTAAATAGTACGTTCAGCTTGGCCATCCGTCTGTGGATGAAATGCCGTGCTAAGGCTCACGAGTCCCTAAACCGTTCCCGAAGGACTTCCGAATTAGCCGTAAAACCTGAAAATTTCATCGGAGATAATAGATCCGGAAAACCATGAAGTCGCACTATTCCTTTAACATAGAGCTTTGCATAATCTTCTGCTATATACATTGTTCTGACTGGTAAGAAATGAGCTGACTTAGTGAGTCTATCCACAATCACCCATATAGAATCATTACTTCCCACTTCCAAGTTGCGATTTCTATAGCTTGCAACAATCCGCCCCGGCTTTTGGTGCTCGATTTTCACTTGTTGACAATTGGGACATTAAGCTACAAATTCTGCTACATCTTTCTTCATCCTATTCCACCAATACATGAATTTAAGATCATTATACATTTTCGTTGCTCCGGAGTGGATAGAATAACAGGAACAATGAGCTTCTCTCAATATTTGGTGGCGTAGACGTGCCACATTAGGAACACACACCGCCTCGACATCGGAGAACTCCGTCTCCGTAATCTCAAATGAGGACTCCTTCTTTAGGGAGTGTGTCTCTGCATCGCACTAGCGGGATCTTCGTATTGTCGCTCTTTTCACTTCTACTACTAGCGACGAAACCGCTCGAATCTGAATGGTAGTTCACCGCTACCGAGTCCACTACTCGAACTCCTAGGCTTACTAACCGGGAGCTCACGAGCCATTTCTCTTTTCTCTAGTTGTACATCACATAAACTTCCCATAGATCTCATGCAAGAGCTGCACGCCACAACATTTGCCTTTCCGGGGTGATATAGAATGTTAACATCATAATCTTTTAGCAATTCCAACCATCGTCGTTGCCACAAATTCAACTCTTTCTGCTTGAAAATATACTGAATGCTTTTATGATCTGTGTAAATATATACATGGACACCATATAAGTAATGTATCCATATCTTTAGTGCATGAATCACTGTAGCCAATTCAAGATCATAGCTTGGATAATTCTTTTCATGTTTTCGCAATTTTCTTGAAGCATACGCAATCACCTTGCCATGTTGCATCAATACACAGCCTAGCCCAACGCCTGAGGCATCGCAATAAACAACGTAGCCTTCCAATCCCTCTGGAAGTGTTAGGACTGGTGCAGAAGTCAATCTATCTTTTAGCCCTTGGAAACTACGTTCACAAGCATCCGTCTACCGAAACTTAGCCGATTTCTCGGGTCACCTTGTTGAGTGGTGCGGATATAGAGAGAACCTTCGACAAATCTCCTGTAATAACCGCTAAGCCCGGTAAAGCTACGAACCTCCGTAGGAGTCGCGGGCTCCTTGGCCAGGTCTTCACGGCCTCAATCTTTGGTCATTTTTGTCACCCAAATACCATCGGCTACCAAATAATGTGCCCCGAGAAATGTTACCGAGTTCAATAAGAACTCACACTTGGAGAATTTTGCAAACAACTCTCGAGCCCGAAAACTCTAAGGCGAACGTACGCAAATGGTCCGCATGTTACTCGTCTTCGGACCTAGAATACACCAAGATATCATCAATGAATACAATCACAAATAAATCTAGAAAGGGCCTCGAACACATCGTTCATTAAATTCATAAACACCGCCGGTGCATTAGTTAGCAAATGACATTACCCGAACTCAAAATGGCCATATCTTGTTCAAGGTCGGCTTCTTCAGGGATATCTTTCTCCCTAACTCTCACCTGATGATACCCAGATCTCAAATCTATCTTGGAAAACCATTTGGCTCCTTGTAATTGATCAAATAAATCATCAATCCTCGGAAGAGGATACTTATTCTTAATCGTCAGCTTATTCAATTGTCGGTAGTCAATGCACATTCTCAAAGAGCCATCTTTCTTTCGAACAAACAATACGGGTGCTCCCTACGGGGATGAACTAGGCCTAATAAAGCCTTTCTCAAGCAAGTCTTTCAATTGCTCCTTCAACTCTTTCACTTGCGGAGCCATTCTATAAGGAGGAATAGATATAGGCTTAGTTTCGCAACACATCAATAGCAAAATCAATCTCCCGCTCGGGAGGAAGGCTGGGAAGCTCTTCCGGAATACATCCGAAAATTCATTCACTACGGGAACTGATCAAGAGTCGGCGGTTCGGCCTTCTACATCTTGAACTCGCACTAAATGATAAATGCAACCTTTTGTAATCATTTTTCTTATCTTTAGATAGGAAATAAACCTACCCTTTGGTGACGCCGTATTTCCTTTCCATTCTAAAACTGGTTCCTCCGGAAATTGGAAGCGAACCATTTTCATTCTACAATCGACATTGGCGTAGCAAGAAGCCAACCAATCCATGCCCATAATGACATCAAAATCCACCATTCTTAACTCGTACAAGTCAATTATAGTACGGCGATCACAAATCACAATTACACAATTTCTATATACTCTCGCTAGCTATTACCGATTCACCAACAAAAAGGACACCTCAAAAGGTTTAATCTACTCCGGTTTGACTTTAAACCGACCCGCAATATATGGAGTAACATATGACAACGTGGATCCAGGATCTATCAAAGTATATACATCATGAGAAAATACCGATAATATACCCGCGAGGAACATTAGAGAAGACCAAGATCTTGGCGTCCACCAAAGCATAACACGGTGCCGAGGACCGCTAGAACTCGGGGACCCTCCCTACCTCTACCATGGCCTATTGTCGATGTGAACCTCGGCCCCATGTGGCGATAGATGCCGAAGATCCGCCATCGACCCCGAAGGTCGGGCCTACCTCCACCAACCGAGGGGCAATCACGCATAATATGGCTCCGTCGACCACATGAATAGCAACCCTTCCGAACCCAACCGCACGTACCCAATGTAATTTCCCACACTGGGAACATCATGGTACGGGTAGCCTCGCCTGACCCGAATCACCTCTAAACTGAGATCCCAAAAAACTCTGACTCGGTCCGGGATGAGTAGATCTATCAAATCTCTGGCCTGAGTACCGTGAAGGCGCACTAGTCATAGAATAGCTCGAATGTCTAGAAGACTGCTGCCTGTGCCCGCCTCTATGCTCACTCATCGGACCCGAAGATCTAGCCCTTGTTGCCCCTCCGTCATGCTCACGTTCACTTCTTTATTGTTGTAGGCTCTCTTCTAAATTTTGAGCATGGGCTTGGATGCGTGCAATATCCATATTGTCCTGAAGGGACGCACTCAAGCATCTATCCATCAAATGTGGCCCTAGGCCTTTCACAAGCCGTTTCAAGCACTCGTCACCCATATCCGCTACCATGGCCGAAGCATACCTAGCCAAGGAATTGAAGCGGAGGCTATACTCTAGAGCACTCATGCTCCCTTGTCTCAAAGTTAGGAACTTATCGACTCTAGCTCGCCGAACTTCCGGAGGCAAATAATGTCGGAGAAATGCATCTACAAATTCTTGCCATACCGAAGGAGGTGCATTAGCTCCCCGTGAAGCCATCCAAACCGTATACCAATGAATTGCAACATCCGTCAATCTATAGGACGCTAGCTCCACCGATTCGATGTCCGAAGCATGTATCAACCGATGCGTCCTCAACATACCATCGATGAAATTCTGAGGGTCCTCATCCAGCTTTGATCCAAATAATTCCGGAGGGTTCAAACTAATGAAGTCACGGGCTCTTGCACTAATGCCCTATCACCTCTTTGTGCTTTGCCTCCGAGTCCGGCGCAACCAATTGAGTCGCGATTACATGGCCCTTCACATCTTAGCCCGAAGCACCCAAAGGAGGAACCGTGGCGCGTAGCCGGGCCGAGGCTCCCTCACGCTCCTCTAATATAGGCACCGATCGAGAGGATTGAGATCGAGCCGCACTCGGGGACTCACTTTCCTCTACTACCGGTGGCGGTGCTCTTTCACCCCACTTTTCTCGCCACCGTCTTGCCCTTTTGGGGCGTCGTAGCCTTTCTCTTTACAGCATTTCGAAATACACAACACATGGTTAAAAAGAAGTTCTTACATCATAGCTCTATCGCATGATTCTTATGAAGAAAGAAGGTCCTTCATTCCTAAAATGCCCGCAGCTTCTTATTTATAAGTGTGGCGTGCAACACACCCATAACCAAAACTCTACTAGACACGGCTCGAGACACACCCTAGGACCGAACCGCCCGATACCACTTTTGTCACGACCCAATCGGAGGCCGTGACGAGCACCTTGCGTTATCCCACCCGGGCACCCCTTAACATACTTTCACATCATATCTAGGTGAGCCACATACTAAATCATGGTTTTCATTCATCATCATTCTAGCCTTATTGGGCAACAACACATCTATATCATCATTAACATCTATGCCCATATAAATGACACAAGCCGACAAGGCTATCAAAATAATATCCTAAAATATGGGCCGACAAGGCCAAACATATCTAACCATATACACCTGTCTACGAGCCTCTAAGAAGAACACGTCATATCGTAACATATGGGCAGGACAAGACCCCGCCATGCCCATAAATATGTACACAAAAGAATCTATACCAAAGGCTACAGCTCCGAATGAAATGGAGCTCCACTATGTAATCTCTGAGGAATATAGCTATGGATCAAGTCTTTCTCCCTGGCCATCTGCGGGCATGACGCAGCGTCCACAAGCAAAAGGACGTCAGTACGAAGAATGTACTGAGTATGTAAAGGATGATCAATATCAATATGAAAGCATAATAGACAACTTATGAAATAACATAGGACGGGAGATAATAGCATCATCATCATAGCACTTACTTGCTTTCCATAGGGACATTTCACTTCTATCGCGTATTCGCGTACATACATCCATATCCGTACTCATTTACCTTTCGTGTCCTTTTTCGTATTCATATTCATATTTCCTTTCATACTCATGTTCATATCATATACATTGCATATACATAGCCTTTACATATACTTAACATATTCGTACTCATATTGATGTCATATACATAGCATATTCGTACTCATATTGATGTCATATACATAGTATTTATATAGCATACCAGACCACGAAGGTTCGGTGTTTCACATACCTGGCCCTACCAAGGCTCAGTGTTATCCGTACCCAACTGCAATGGTGCACGCGCATCGTCATATATAGATATATACGTATACATATTCACTATATTCTACCCGGCCACATAAGCTCGGGGTTCACATTAGCCACTCATGGGCACACATACATATAGGCTCATATTTATCTTTAGCTTTTTTACTATCGTCATTCATTACATTCTATCCTTAGAGGATTACTCGCCGTATAAGAAACTTGGTACAATCGTATCATTTGAGCGTCATAAGCTTAGTAGCTTTGAGATCGGATCATTGGAGAATATCATAGACTCGTAGAAGGATAAACATTTGGCCAAAGAACCATGCCTTATGAAGGGTTAGCCTTACATACCTTTTCCGTGCAACTATTCTATCACTTGTACGTTCTTCTTCAAGGCTCACGTTCTACCTTCATTGAAGTGCATACTCATATTAGAAAATCGATAACTTAGCATTCATGACTAATTCTAGAGAAAATCAGACAGCATCTCCTTTATTTGGACAACTTCCTCCATATCATATATCAACTCCCAAACATCAATAATAACATTCACGATATCATCACAATAGCCTTTAGTCAACTACATTACTCTTACTTCACCATTCACTCCAATTCATCCATATTCATGGTCATATCATATAATTTCGTTCATTCATATTCAAGGTCTATACCATGTTCTCAACATCATTTATAACATGATTATATTCATAACGTAACAAGAATCATAACTCATTCCAAACATCTATTCATAAGTGACAACTATTCCCACATTCATGACCCATTTCTATATTCTTTTTGCAATCCATGTGTTTCAACTTTCAAATACCTTAAATAACATGGAGATTTCATAAAACTTACCTTATAAGGTGTAGGATTTAACCTTGGGTGCAAATACCTCACTTGAGCAAAACCCTAGTTTTTCCTTCGCTTGAATTCCTTGTTTTTGAAGAACTTTAATGGGTTTCTTACTTTTGATTCACTTGTTTTGATGATAAGAACCTTTGATTTCCCTTGGATTCTTGTTCATGAAATGTATGTAATGCTCTAGAGGCTTTAGAGAGAAGTGGGGAGGCGTTGGGATGAAATAATGAAGTTAGAATCACATTTATAAACTTGGAACATTTCAACCCGTCGGGAGTTCCACGGTCCGTGGAACATAATGCTGTCCGTGGTTCTGGTCGTGGTTTATGACCAGCCAGCCACCAACTCTGCTGGCAGTTCCACAAACCCTTCCACGGTCCGTGGAACATTCCATGGTCCGTGGAACATGGTCATGAAACTCACAGTTTCACCGAAGTCGTTCCCGTCGCCTCGTTTGATCTCCAATCCTTATGGAACCTTCTTAGCACTTGTTTATCACTTCATTAACAATCTAAAGGGTGTTATAACTCTTCCCCATAACATCATTAAGCCATCATTAACTAGCTACTTGTAAATCCTTCCGATACTTATCGTATACATTGCCTTCTCTTGGCAACTTTCTCGTCCAACATCGAATGTCTTTAAAATCTTATTTAGAATCATCAAATGCTATTTCTCACTTATTGAAACATCATATACTTCGTGCTCTTCACTATCCTATTCACTGTGCATCAACAAAAAAATTTCGGAGGTGTAACACCTAGTCCCACTTCCAACGAGATTTCTTGTCTTTGATGAAACCTAGTGAGTTTCTTGCACTGGATTCTCTTGGTTTAATTAAGTTGATCATTAGTTTCTCTTGAATTCTTGTAAGAAAAGTGTGGAGAGGGTTCTAGAGAATTCTTGAGGTGTGGAGTGAAAAATGAAATGAAATAAATGAGGTTGGGGTCCCTTATATTAACTTAAAGATCCGTCTCGACTCGGTTATACAGACACACATACGGTCTGTATAATTTATATGGGTCGTATGTGTGACCGTATCTTTGGTCCAGTGAAGGCTCTAATTCTGGGCAGCTTGTACGGTCTAATATACGACTAGTATCTTTTATACGGTCCGTATAGTGGACCGTACAATCCACAGTCTTCCAGAAATTAGTCTCGTCGACTTGTTTGATCTCCAATCCTTATGGAAACTTCTTAATACTTGTTTAACACTTCATTAGCAATCTAAGAAATGTTATAACTCTTCTTCTAAGACATCATTAAGCCATCATTAACTTGGTACTTTGTAAATCCTTTCTGATACACAACGTATACCTCACCTTCCTTGGCACACATTCTTCTCTTACCTCGAATGTCTTTGAAATCTCAATTAGAACCATTAAATACTACTTCTTACCTATAGAAACATCGTATACTTTGTGCCTTTCGTTAGTCTATTCACTGTGCAACAACATGAAATTTTTCGAGGTGTAACACCTCTTTCTTGGTCTTGGGGGCGGTAGCTCTTGAATTGCTTTAATCTTGGTAGGGTCCAACTTGATGCCCCTACGGCTAACTATGAATCCTAGCAATTTCCCGTGGGCGCTCCAAATGAGCACTTTGCAGGATTCCGTTTTAAATTGAACTTGCGAAGTCTATCGAAGAACTTACGTAAGTTTGCAGTATGCTCTGCACTTTCCCTTGATTTTATGATGACATCGTCCACATAAACTTTGATTTCCCGATGAATCATATCATGGAACAGGGTAGTCATGGCTCTCATATACGTGGCGCCAGCATTTTTGTGACTGAATGGCATCACTCTGAAGTGGTAGACTCCCCAAGGGGTGATGAAAGCTGTTTTTTTAGCATCTTCTTCACTCATGTGTATCTGATGATATCCGGTAAACAATCCACAAACGACTGCAGCTCATGCTTGGCAGTTGTCTATCAAGATGTGGATGTTTGGAAGTGGGAATTTGCCTTTTGGACTGGCCCAATTGAGCTCTCGGTAGTCTACACATATTCGGATCTTCCCGTCTTTCTTGGGAACCGGCACTATGTTGGCCACCAGAGTCGGGTAGGATGTTGCTTCCACTATCCCGGACTCAATCTGGTTTTCCACCTCATCCTTCATCCTAATGCTCAAGTCAGGCTTAAATGTCCGAGTCTTTTACTTAACTGGCGAGAAGACCTCCTTGATAGGTAATATGTGGGCCATGATTTCGGTGCTCAAACTCGGCATATCTATGTACGACCAAGCGAAGACGTCCACATATTCCTTTAGCAGAGCTACGAGCTCTTCTTTTTGTGAAATCTCCAAATGGGCAACGCGATTCGCGTTTCCTTGGCGTCCTCCTTGTTATCGAGGTTGATTACCTCAGTCTCATCCATATTTGGTTTTCTCTTTTCTATTTGCTCTCCCAATTCTTCCACCAGTCCCTCTAGCATCATTGTTGATTCATCGTATTCCTCATATTCCTGCGACCCATTTTCCTTGTTCGTTTCATGACACGTCATGATGTTTTCGGTTATTTTATTACAGTTACTACTGAAAAGCGAGGCAGAGTAAGGTTAGGTTTATTATTACCTATTATGCGCGTTTAGTTAGAAAACTTTTATTATTGTTATTATTATCATTATCCGATAAAGATAGCTGTTTGTGAAAATCGAGGCTTTCGTTCATTCAAAAGCAGATATTTACAACTATGGTCTTGGCTCGGAACGACATCAGACCATTTCCATTTTTGCACATTACGAAGAAATTTAGGAAGAAAAAAAAAGGTGATCATTTGGGCCTCGGCCGATGTCACAGTTCTTAGAAAAAAGATTTTAAGAAAATCCATCTCTCTACCGAGGAACCAAGAGGGGAGTGGACGTCCGGGGCCTGCTCGTGTGCTCTCCTCGGCCTTCGATTCCGATGTCGCAGCCTCTTGATCTTCTTCAATGACCGCGTAGCATCCCCCTTCTAAAAGCATCAGACCCCTCCGTTCTTCTTATTCGATCACCTTTGGGAATACCGGACATCAAAGGGGTTGGGGAAGGGGGAAATCTTTTGGGCTCTCTCTTATTGC
>NW_026726365.1:0-41698 GCF_029784015.1 Lycium ferocissimum | reverse complement strand
AGGCCCGTATTTTTTCTTTTATGATTCCGCGCCGGGTTTTCCCTCTTTATCTTCCTATTTCTTGATGTATTATTAGTTTTTATATACTGGGCTGTTTTTTGCGTCGTTTTCTTTGGGCCTTTGTGTTCTCCTGGGTGACGGAGGTCATGGACTCGTAGGGCTTTGTTGATTGAGACACCATTCCCCAGGTCCTTTAAATTCTTTTCATGAATTTTTTTGGGGGGCAGACGGGGTCGCCCCGTCCATGTCGCCCGAGGGGCTCGTAGAGGTTGGGGTAGTAGGGTCTCAGGGTTTCTCTATATATATATATATATATATATTTTTTTTGAAAAGAAAGGGCTCTGTATATAAAGTGAATATGTTTCGAATAAGTAGTTTTCTATGATTATGACATAAGAAATATGAATGAGCGCGGGGGTGGTAGTAGGAGGCCAGGTGATGCTCGGTGGTCGGGCAGGTACAGTGAAGTCATGGCCACTGATCGGTCGTGACAAAACACATCCGCAAACTTTCGTACCCAAAATGAATCAATAGGTAGAGTATCTGCATTGGTATCACGGATATGTGCCAAATAAGCTAAACAACACCTCTTTACTAACTTCTTAGCATGATAACTTTCTTGGAGAGGGGACTAAGGTTACCTTTCCACTCAAGTCTAGGCATTCCGGGCAAGGCTAAGGTAACTGTTTTAGACTGACAATCTAGAATCGTAAAATGCGGGGACAACCAACTCATGCCCAAGATGAAATCAAAGTCTATCATGTCTAGGATCATAAAACCCTTGAAGTACTATACCCCATAACTATAACAGCGCAAGAACAGTGACTCTAACTACCACCACCGAATCCCCGATTGAAGTAGATACATGGATAGGGGCATCAAGTGTATCACAAATAACATCTAAACCCACAGCAAAATATGAAGACATGTATGAAAAAGTAGAACCCGGATCAAATAAAATAGAAGCCATCGGGTCTAGGCGAGATAGTACGTGATGATGGCGTCGGAGCACTCGACCTGCAGTGCGCCTAGAAAGGCATAAAAGTGACCGCGCCCTCCTATATCACGCGGAGCCTTCGATTACCATGTCGGTCGAGCCCTTTGTCGCGGCTGGCATCGCCTGCACCGGCCGAGCGCCTCGGTTGGGGTGAGCGCCGCCCCACACGGTGTGGCCGGCCGCCTACGTGCGTGTCCTTACCTCCCCTATGTGGTGCGAATGGAGCTCGGGGAGCCTCATACTGAGCCTCTTAAGATGACCTCGCTCACCTCACTTGTAACAAGAACGGGCTAGCGCGGGGTGCGACAACGGGCGGTGGGCGGTATAGTCCCCGTGCTCACGTATCTAAGCTGCGTTCCCTCATGATAACTCGAAGAATGATAATTGGCCCCTGATGGGCCCCCAGCAGACACCGGCATAGCGGACCGAACCGAATGCCCTGAATACACTTGAGAACTATGACACCTAGAGAAGAAGTTTCTGAAATTTCCACCCTTTCAGGCCTTCTTCTCTGCCTGCTTTGTATAACTCTCCTATCTAATCCTCTCAACAACATGGACATGTTCCACTACCTCCTGGAATGAAGCCCCAATGGCTATAAGTTGAAGAGCTTATAGCTGAAGTCTAGTGTTTAATCCTTTCACAAAAAGTTTGATCCTGTCCTTCTCAGCAGGCAGCAAAGAATCGAAGAGCATATCGGGACAAGGAATGAAAATGGTACTCATAAAAAACAACAACAGACAAGTTTCCTTAATCAACATTACCAAACTCATCCTTCTTCCTGTCCCTCAAAGTACGCGGAACATACTTCTCCAAAAACACTGCATAGAATTGAACCCACATCAATGCAGGTGACCCAGACGGCTTGCACTCTACATATGCCCTCCACCAAAACTTGCTATCACCCAAGAACTGGAAAGTCACAAACTTAACACCATATTTGTCCACCGCCCCCATCTTATGGAGCTTTTCATGACAATCTGTAATGAAATCGTACGCATTCTCTGACTCAGTACCATAGAAAACCAGAGGATTCATCTTTGTGAAACTCCAAAATAAATAATGCACCTCACTGACCCTGCAACGGGCCTCAGAAATAGCTCAAAAACTGAAACTTCATTCAAGTGAGGAGCCACGGCTGCGGTATGCTGAACTCCCGGAGCCTGAATTCTGTTCGGAATTGAGGTTGCTATCCCTGTACCCCTGCTTGCTGGAACGGCCGGTATCGCTCCGGTCTGTGCTAACCCATGTAACCAATTCAACACTTGAGCCATCGCTTCTAGTAAAATTAGAGCAGCTGCAGCCTCTGGCAGAGCTCGTGCGGTTACATCTTTTGCGGCCTCATTAGGGGCTACTAGAGGCACGGGATCAACTGCTGGAACTCCACCCCCAACAAGCACTTTTCCTCTACCTCCACCTCTACCTCTGGCTGCTGCCGCGCGATTTCTCACCATCTATGAGAGAAGGATAGTCAGATACCAATTAGAATCATCCAGATACCAATTAGAATCAAGTAGCATGAAAGAAAGAAAGGGAATTTTTCTAGTGTCCGATAGCCTCCCAAAGATAAGTACAGACGTCTCCGTACCGATCCGTAAGACTCTACTAGACATGTCCTTGTACGACGAGATCGATGAACCTAGTGCTCTGATACCAACTCTGTCACGACTCAACCCACCATGACTGGCACCCACACTAACTCCTAGTTGGCAAACCAGTATGCTTAACCATCTACTCATTCAAGTCCATTTTTACTTAGTCAATTCATTCAGTTCACAAAAAATTAAACGCAAGATTAAATCAAAAGTAGTCATGCCGTAAAACAATAATGTAAGTGCGAAAGTCCTAACTAATATAACCCCAAAATTCGAAAGTCACCGTACAAGGACTCTAATCCAAAACATATCTAAGGAACCCATACTATGTGAAATAAATAAACACCAATGTTTGGAATGGAAATAGACATTAAATAAAGGAAGATCTTCAGGCAACCTGGCACGAATAGAAGCTCACCCTCAATCTATCAGCAAATGGCCTCAAGCTAAATATGAGGTCGAGCACGTGAATCTACGGATCACAATGCACTCAAAAGAATGCGCAAGGTAGTATCAAGTAAAAACACTATGTACCGGTAGATATCATTGGCCGACTAAGATTAGTATTATGCATGAACCATAAAATCAATAAAATAGACAGACTAGTCAACAACACAAAATCAGATAACCAACACTAAGTCAACCAATGCTATTAACAATCAAGTCCACCAATAATATTAACAATCACGTCCACCAATGATATTAACAATCAAGTCAACTAATGATATTAACAATCAAGCCAATGGAAGCAAGAAATGGAATACACCCCACAACAACACTCTCACTTACTCGGTCACTGATTACTATATCCGTACTGTATACATCTGCATATCAATATCACATACCTATACATATACATATCACGCTCACCCCATAACTTAATCTTTCGAGGACATGTAAGAGTCGGTCAACTTTTTCCCAATATGAGAACTTCTTCTGGAATAACCTGTCTTATTTAGTATATGAAAATCTCTTTCGACTTCAGACACATCATTTCCTCTTCGCATTCTCATATCCTATCCTCTCTCATCTGCCATAGTATCTCACTTATTCCCTCCTTCTGATATAATGCTTATCTAATAAATACTTTCCACAACTGACTGCCAACTTTACCTCTAATTACTTCACAACTAGACCCTTTCTTTCTTCTAGTAATAATCTTATTTAAAGGTTTTGACAATTTCCCTTAAGTTCTCAAAAAATTTTAGCAGAGTTTCCTCTATTATTATAACAATCTCAAACCTACACACAGCCCAAAAAATACATCTTATGTCGTACAAGGCCACATATAGGAACATGTATAGTATATAACTCAACCATACAGGGTTGATTTTTTTTTAAATGACTACAAAATAATAAAGCTCATCTCGTAAATCATATCTGAACACCCTTCCCTAAAATTCCATCTTTTCCTTCTAAACCGTTCATCAATCGATCCCCTTCATAGAGGTTTATGTACTCGTAAATCGCATATTCCCCTTATTTTTGCTTTTCTTTGACAATTAACAAGTGAATCTGTATTCACTACTACAATTAATACTCACATTACATAACTTACCTGTACCATTCCAAAAACTATTTAACGATAAACTTTACTTCCTTATACAATCACTCACATCCTAAAGCCCCAACAACAGAAATCCTTACCTTGGCCCTACTCCAGAACTTTGATCCAGTACGAATGGATCTAACGGTAGTTGGGGATTTTCTTCTTCTGGTTACTCTTCCATAGGATGTTCCATGGCGCTCATACCTTCTACAAACGTACCAATTATATTAATCTTCCCAGACATTCCTCAAATGATGGTGTCAGTATAGGATTACTCAAATGATCATCTCCCAATACTTTCCTATCCCTTACCTATCCACTTGATTCCTCATGAATCTCAGACGGGTCTGTCTCTATAGAGGACATAACTTCTAATGGATCGGTCTTAATAGAAGGCAAATACTCCAATGGGTATGTATCATAAGAATGACTTACTGCGAAGCCCCTAAATCATCAGTCTTGTTTCCCGTAGAAAGCCATCTCACAGCTACAAAAATAATCAGGGTTAGACTGGAAATCTCATATCCTACAACTCGGCTCTATCATACGATCTAGAATAGTAAGGAATGTAACCACCCTAAATGTCTTACAACCTCCTGCTTATAAGTGTGCCGTGGAAAACACCCCTAAACAAGACTCTACTAGACACAGCTTGTAGACAACCGTAGGACAGAACCGCTCTGATACCACTTTTGTCACGACCCAACTGGAGGGCCATCACGGGCACCTGAATGTACTAGTCAAGTACCATCTAGCATACATCTGTGACATCAATATGAACATAGGTGGGCCAGTAGGGTTATCATATGATATTCAATAGACTAATAAGGAAAACGTGTCTGTATTAAAATAGTCTGAAAGACTCATCTATATGGATATACTAGACATACTATGTTAGCCAACAAGGCTGTCATGATCATCTGTGTGGCAATATATGAAACAACAGGACTGAGCATTATTTGACTGTACATAATTGTCTACAAGCCTCTACTAGAAAACATAACATAACGTGGTCGGGACGCCTGCCATGCCCGTATATGTGTATGTATATATATATATATATATATATATATATATATATATATATATATATATATATAAAGGTTATTTATACATAATTGTCCACAAGCCTCTACTAGAAAACATAACATAACGTGGTCGGGGTAGGGCCCTGCCATGCCCATGCATATGTGTATCTATATATATATATACACATAATCGTGCTGACCCTTGGCATCTCCAAAGCAAATAGAGTGCAACAATCTTAACCGCTGAGCTGAAATCCTACTAAATAGATCACCAACCTGTATCTCGGGGCCTGCGGGCATGAAACGCTGACCTAAACAATAGGGGAGTCAGTACGTATAATGTACCGAGTGTGTAAGGCATGAAAATAACATATATAAGAGTCATGAAAGAAATCGAGGACATGAGAGTCAATCTGTATATCTGAATGTGTCTGTATAACTCTGTACATCTGAAAGTGCCTCTGAGGGCGTATGATATGCATGCTTTTCTTCAAAAATCATATGCATATATCATAATATCATACCTGGCCACATAATATAGGCTCAGTGTTATTCGTACCCTGCCATGACAGGCTCAATTTTATCCGTACCCAACTGCAGTGGTGTGCACTGTAGATGTCGTACCCGGCCGACTATAACGCGGCTCGATATGGTGAAATAAGTTTATACATATATATATATATATATATATATATATATATATAATTCATGAATGACTCATAGGAGTAACTTTTGGGCCTTTCGGAGTGACTTAGGGTCAGTAACCTCGGAACATCGTTATGGAACTAACATCATCAATATGTCTTACTTCTACTGAATCAATGATCACAAGTTCAAATCAAGAATCATCAAAGGTAAGTAGTAACATTATTGAGAATGCTAAGTACATAAGCTTTCTAACATTCTAAGAGTGGAATCATTATAGATAACATTCGTTCATTCGTTTTGTTCTTTTCATAAGATTCATGCCAAAGAGAAAGAAGGGATAGCCTCAACATATCTTTGTTGTCAATGGCTCAATCTATACTGCCAATAGTGCTTTAACCTACATCAAAGTATTAGAACTATGGTTAATACCGTGGATGAACTCGAAACACATTTCTAAGCTAGTAACTCTCTTATGGAAAATTGGGCAGCACTTCCCATACATTTCCTCACTTCCCCGAATTCAAAACAGCACCAAACAACAACATCAACAATAGCAACAACCAATCCTATCCATCCAGCCCCTCAACTATGTAAGAACAATTTTAGCAAGTCAAACAATAGTACAACGAGCGGCAAGCTCGATTTACGATTAAACAAACATAGTTTTAACCCCATCTTCCTTCCAGAATTCAGCAACAACATTAACCACAACATATTCAATTATCTCTATTGATTTTCATCCATAATACAACTTTGAAAAGACCCCATAACAGTCCCACAAGTTCAGCAACTCAAATTGATTTTTCGGGTCACTAAAACAAGTTTCCGACTTATCCTTTCTTTCAAATCAAGCAACACATCCATAATTACATAAGTAAGACTCTTCTCATATAAACCAGCCATGAATTCAACTTAAAAACAAGTTCACAACCAGCCAGTAATGGCAGAACAACAACCAGCATGCTACTCTTTCAAAACTCCCAAGTTCTAGTCTCTACGATCGAGCTACAACTCATAGAAGCTTAGATAAGGGAAGGAAAAGCGTAAATTTACCTTGAACTTAGTACAAGCCACGAAACATAGTCCTTCTTCCTCTCAAATAAGTCCCCCAACGCAGCTACAAGAAGGAGAAAGAGAAACTAGCAAGCAGTCCGGGTTTTTCGGCACTAGAATCACTTCGTTTCACTCAAAATCACCTAGGGTTTGTGGAGCTTTTGGGGAGAGGAGTTGCAGGGGGTTTTCTCCTATGTTTTGGTCTGGAAAATATGGTGAAAATGTGAGAGGATCAGCCCATATAAAGGGCCCCTTGGCCGTCCTAAATCTGCCCCTTTTTGGGTGTGTAAATTTTGGCCTTTCCTTTTTAAGCAAGTAGGTAATGCACCTACTTGTCACCTACTTGCTTAATTAAATAGGTGTCACTTTGCTGGTCCATTGAATTTAACATGTGTGTCATTCTTACTTCATGGATAAGATACATATCAGGTAGCTCAAACAAGTAGTACGGGAAGTAAGTTGGTGAAGCAGCGTCACGACCTAACCAGAGGGCCATGACGGGCACCCGGAGCTAACCCACTGGGCACCTCTCATCATACATCCATAATCATATCTAGGTGAGCCACATAGCCTACTCATAATCTCTATGCATCAGTAATACACATTCCATTGGGCTATGGAACTTTTATAATAATATCAACAACTATGCCCATATACATACGCAAGCCAACAAGCCTATCAAAATGATATACAAAATATTAGCCAACAAGGCTAAGAGACATCCAGCTAGACACAACTGTCTACGAGCCTCTAGAAAGAGTATGTAACATCATAAATACGGGATAGGCCCCGCCATGCCCATATATGTACACAAAAGAATATAACCAACAGCTGCATCTCCGAATCAAATGGAGCTCCTCTAAGCAGTCTCTAGATAAGCAGCCTAAGGATCAAGACTATCTGCCTGTCCACCTGCCGGCATGACGCAGCGTCCACAAATAAAAAGACGTCAGTACGAACAATGTAATGAGTATGCAAGTCATAAGAAGTAACATAATAATAACATGAAGGATAACATCAAGTAGGAGAACCATGTATACCTCTTGAGACGTTCATCATATTTACTTACCCTTTTTCTAATGGAAACCTTCCATACATACGCATACATATATAGTAGGACCATACCCGATCATGTAGGTTCGGTGTCATACATACCCCGCCATAGCAAGGCTCGGTTATATCCATACCCAACTGTAGAGGTGTGCGCGCAGAATATCATACCCGGACAAACAAGCTCGGTGTTACATAAATACAATACATATATACATACATATACACATAGGATGTTACACCTCAGAAAAATTTCATGTCGTCGTATGATAGCTAGACTAACTTAGGGTAAGAAGTATACGATGTTCCTACAAGTAAGAAATAGTATTTAATGGTCCTAATTGAGATTGCAAAGACGTTTGATGCAAGAGAAGAAGTTCGTCAAGAAAGGCGAGGTATGCGTTGTGTATCAGAAAGGATTTATAAGGTACCAAGTTAATGATGCCTTAATGGAGCCTTAAAGAAGAGTTATAATATCCCTTAGATTGTTAATGAAGTGTTGAACAAGTGTTAAAAAGGTTTCATAAGGATTGGAGATCAAACAAGTCAACGAGAACAAGTCTCCGAAAATCGGATTGTACAGTCCACTATACGGACCGGATAAAAGATACTGGCCATATGTTGGACCGTATAAACTGCCCAGAACAGGAGCCTTCACTGGAACCATTGTACGGTCACACATACGGACCGTATAAATTGTACGGACCGTATGTGCGTCCGTATATTCTTGTCGGGACAGATTTTAAGTTGATATAAGGGACCCAAGTTCATTTAATTTCATTTCATTTTCTCTCCCCTTCTCTGAAGAACTCTCTAGAACAATCTCTACATTTCCTCTACAAGAATTTAAGAGAAATTAAGGATCAACTTCATCAAACCAAGATAATCAAGTGCAAGAAGCTCTCTAGGGTTGCTTGGAGTCAAGAAAAACTCCTTGGATTGAAGCTTGGGTTTATGTCCAAGTGAAGTATTTGCATCCAAACCTGCTCCTACCCTATCCAAGGTACGTTTTATGGTCATTTTATGGTTTCTAGAGTGTTGAGAGGTCGAAATACTTGGATTATGAAAGAAGGTAAAAGATGGGTCATAAATATGCGAATAGTGGCATTATTGAGTAGTAGCTTAAAATGAATCATGATTCTTGATATGATATGACTATAATTATGTTATAAATGACACTAAGAATATGGGATAAACATTATATAAGAATGAAAGTAATATTGTACTATGAACATGGTTATGGATGATTTGAAGTGAAATTGGGAGACTTGGACAATGTAAGGTGAATGAAGATTATTGCTTATGATATTATGAATGTTATTATTGACATTTGGGAGTTGATATATGAGATGGAGAAGTTTGCATAAACAAAGGGGATGCTGCCCAATTTTCTCTAGTTTTAGTCAAGTGTGCTTAAGCTATCGATTATCTAATGTTAGTACAAACTCACTTGAAGGTAGAAACGTGAATATTGGAGGAGAACGTTTAAGCGATAGAGTAGCTAAACAGAATGGTATGTAAGGCTAGTCCCTTCTCTTCCAAGGCATGATTCCCATGACATAACTCTCTTTTTCTCTTCATGGCCTTCTTACATTCCGGAAAATACGAGTCAAAGTTTATAAAGAGCTTCTTGCGAGACACAGCTAAGAGACATGTTACGAAAATGATAATGATGATGACTAGTTTAAGTCTAGAGATTCTAAAGCCTATGCTATGATATGAGTATGACAACGATGATGATGAGCCTAAATCCAAAGATTCTAAAGTGTATGATATGATATTGTTACGAAGTTAATGACCTTTATACGACCCCTTGATGTTATTCATTATTGCTAAACCCACCTTACAATGTTAGTTCCTTCAAGGTGAGGTATGATGAATATGGTTACTCTATAATATAATCGGTGGTTCTCGACCTTATGTCACCTCGATATGGCTATAGATTTTCTTTAAGTTCTAATGCGTGTTTTATGACAAATGTATGATGATGATAAGTTGATAATGAGTATATGATGGTATGATTCCACCGAGCCTATAGGGCCGGACATGTCACCGCTAATGCGGGCTGCTCATGATTCCATCGTGCCAAGATGGCCGGACATGTCACCGCTAATGCGGGCTGGTTATGATTCCACCGTGCCTAGAGGGCCGGACTTGAGACCACTAGTGGGCGGCGTACGATGGTTACCCGGACGCGGGGTAACGATGATAATACATGCGACATGTTTATATATGTGAGATGTATAGCACGTGCATACTTTTAAAAGGTTAATCAGGTTATATTTTCATCTTATGCTTCATGATTTCTATTTATGCCGGTATTATTCATGCCTTGCATACTCAGTACAATATTCATACTGACGTCCTTTGTGTTTGGACGCTGTGTCTATGCCCACAGGTAGACAGGGCGGTGACTCAGACTCATAGGAGCTGATCAGTAGAGTTACGAGAGCACTCTATTATTCCGGAGGTGCCATTTGATTTATTGTTTTGTGTACATATTTGGGCACGGCGGGGTCCTGTCCCGTCCTTATGTCTAGTACTCTAGTAGAGGCTCGTAGATACGTATGTGTAGGTAATATGGTCCCATGATTTCCTCATTGTATGATATATTGTTTTTGATAGCCGAAGGGCTTATGTATATAAAAGTAATTATGTTCTTAGGGTTTCCATTTGACTAGAAGTATGAAAATAATAAATGAATGCAGAATAAGTATGATGGGTTGAAGAATGAGTGGTTCTCGGTAGTTAGCTCCGGGTACCCGTCATGGCCCCTAGTCGGGTCGTGACAAAAGTGGTATCAGAGTCCTAGGAAGTGTCTACGAGCCGTGACTAGTAGAGCCTTGTTTATGGTGTGTTGCACGCCACATCTATAAACAGGAGGCTACAAGGCATTTTGGAAAAATGGTCATTCTACTTCTTACTAGATCGTGCTATAGAGCCATATTATAAGATTTTCTCCTCCCTAATGGTGCATTATAATTTCCGCAAAGTTGATGAAAGGAAAAGCTACGGCAGCCCAGAAGGGCAAGATAGTGATTGAAGAAGGGCTTGAGCGGGAGCCGTCTATGGATAAGGAGGAGAGCGAACCCCAGAATAAGGCCCCCTCTCGGTTTTCCCATACCTCGCCCACTTTAGAGGATAAAAGGGGAGCCTTAACTTTAGTTCCAGCACCCCCAGTTCCTCCACCAGATGCCTCAGGCCAGGAGATGAGATAGGCCATTCTTTTGCTGACTCAATTAGTAGCCACTCAAGCTCAGCGGCAGGATGTGGGCCACGGTAACAGGGATTGGAGAAAGAGAGTTAGTTCTTCAGGGATTGATCATGAGTTTAGGGGTGCTCTGAGACAACTATTCTCTAGGCACTCAGTTCGTTCAACAACTAGTGCTCCTCCACAGTTTCCTTGACCCAGGACTGATAGATCTGCTTGCATGGGGCCAGTCTAGAGTTTTTCAGTTTCTAATTCCCAGAATAGGGGTGATTCAAGACAAATGAGATTACTTGTACCACGATGTAGTCAGTGCAGAAAGTTACATTCTAGACCGTGCCGCTTGGGCTCGAATGTTTGTTATGCCTGTGCTCAGCCAGGCTATTTCAGGCGCGATTGTCCATCGCTACGTGGTAAATATAAGGTTCGATCTATAGGAGAGGTAGCTGGCTCTTCATCATCAGTACGCCATCCTAGGCGAAGGCCGCAAATAGTAGCAGGTTGTGATAGAGATCAAAGAGAAATGCCTAGTCCAAGTGGATCCCAGCACCATACCTATGCATTAGCTGGGCGACAGGATCTTGAGTATCCCCCCGATATTGTCCCAGACATATTGTCGGTATTCTCTTATGATATGCATGCATCGATTGATTCGAGTCCTATGCTATTACATATTACTCCTGATATGTTAACTGTGTTGAGGTGAAAATCTGAGCCAATCCAACAATTTGAGATGACTATATTTGTTAGTGACCTAGTGATAGCCAGAATCATGATTTATGAGTTGGTTGACAGTGTATGGAAAAAAATGTATATGTATATATATATTGGAAATCTAAACTGAGTGTGCAGGCACAACTTATGAGACAAGCCCTATTAAATGGTAAATGATCTTGTGTTGCTGAGTTGCATATTATGTGTGTCTCGATATGTGTCCTATTAAGGCATGGGACGTGTTTTCTGGGCTATGTGCAGGTTTGGGATTGTTATGTTTACAAGAGAAACTCTGCCAAAATTCTCCCAGGAATCTAAAGGAAATTGTGGGAACCGTAGATAGAATCGCCATGAAAAGAAGGGAAGGCCAGCAACGAGTGATTGAGAACGGAGCCATTGGTTAAAATGCAGGATCGACATAGCGAGTATGTATTATACTAAGGGAATGATGAATATGTTAGGATGGGATAAAGAACATGGGAAGGGAGAATGATGTGCTCGGAATAGAAAGAAATTTTATACACCAAGGAGGATTAAAGGGATAAACACTCCAGAAGAAGTTGTAAGTTAGAAAGTTTGGTTAGTTCCCTTCGTTTTGGGGAACATTAGGCTATGAGATAAACTTGATGTGTATGTGTAAGCAGATGCATGATGCGCCGAATCAGACTAATGAGCTAGGCTTCACCTGAGGAATATAGTGGGAGAGACTTTCATGACACTATGAGCTAGCCTTAATGACCTCAGCGATACCGCGAGGAGAGAAATTAGAAGAGATGTGTTTACAAAGCTCCTTGCTTAGTAATTGGTTGACCTTATGATCACAGTTGTGTTCTGTGCTACAGCTTAAGTTATGCATCCAGGAATTTACTCGAATGACTACATGACAGGAGTTGCTAATACAGTTATAAGGGAAAGCGAAAATAAGAAAAGATTGATCGGCGAAACAAAAGGATGACAAGTGATGAGTGTTCAGTGTATGTGATGCATGTGGTAGAAGTGTTAGTAACAAAGGAGGAAGGGTAGGAGCGAGGAAAATAGGGGGAGTCCCCTGGAGCAGTAACGCGATAAACAGAAGGTGGAAGAGAATCAAACCCTGCGGATTTTCTAATACTACGAGGAAATATTAATGAGTGTCATGAAGCGATTGAGATTTTTAACCAGGCCGTGAGAGTGTGTGGTTAATTAAATTATGACCCGAAGTATGGAACCAACTATTGAGTAAGATATCTTACGTATGAAGATTGACTTTACACAACATCTTTTCAGAGAATTCTAAAAGGACCATGCATTACCCTGCCATCAATATGCTGAGGTAGAGGAGGATAGTACTTCTATGGAAGTGTGAGTTGATCCAAGGAGAATATGGAAGGAGCGACGTTGAATCTTAAGTTGCAGCTTTATCAAAAAGGAAGCAACCAGGTTCGATTGTGCATGGTCAATAAACTGACTTTATATGTATGTCAAGGTAGCAAGAACGGAGTCGCACCCCCGGTGAGTTACGCGGTAACGGCCCCAGGGAGTGATTATCTAGGAAAGGTGAGCCAAGAGAGGGCGAGTTTGCGGATGAGGCGATATAGGGAGTATAGACCGAATATGAGCTATATTGGTGCAAATGCTGAACACATAAGATGGGCTATGGGTATTGATAAAGGTAATGGAAGGAATAATGGGGTAAAGACAATTCCTTTATGGTTTGATAGTTGTGGCAACTAAACGGTAATCAAAAGAGTTCATCAAGGGAGTAGCCTTCAACTTCCTGAGGCAACGTGGCCGCCGAAGGCGTAAGAATGAGATAATACAAGATATGGGCCATAGAATATAAGACGGGCGGAGAATCCAACATGGCAGTCATACAACAATAAGGTAGATTACGGATGAGCATATGAAGAAAGAGCAGTATTAATCCCAAGAAGATACATCGCATGAGTATTGCGGCTTCGGCTCAAGCGTAAGGTAGAAAAGAATAAAATGGTATTCCATACAATAAGGGCTCATACGAATGATTTTATAGTGAGGGGATACATGCAATGAGAGTAAGATTTGGGCTAAAGAGGGGAAGTGGATGATGGACTAAGATGAGAAGTCAAGTGAAATAGTCACCGCAAGCAAGTTACTGTCACACCCCAACCTTGGTAAGGCGTGACTGGCACTCGGCACCCTACGGGAACCGAGCGAACCAAACTGTAACTCACGTTTTCTGTATCTCGAAAGGCAACATAAGACCAAGGTACTATAAGCCATGGGGCACAAGCCCAAAAGATAACATACTTACGTCTTCAAACTAATCTCGAGTGCACGTGCCGGTAAGGCTATCCATAATAATGATACAACATAGTATAAATTGAGATAGTCATAAGATATCTAACTGTGCATATCTGTCTACGAGCCTCTACAGGAGTACAAGACATAAAGTGGCCGGAATAGGGCCCCGCCATACCCATGCAGATGCATATGCAGCTATGCTAAATCACAGGACAACTCTAAAGCAAGTGGAGTGCCATGACTTTGCCTGCTGAGATGGTATCCTTACTGAAAGATCCGTCAAGCTGTATCTCAAGACCTGTAGGCATGAAACGCAGCGCCCCTAGCAAAGGGACATTAGTACGAGCAATGTACTGAGTATGCAAGGTGGAAAGTGCAACAAAATAGCCATATACTAAAGATGAGAAGAATAAGAATCAACCTGGCATTTCTGAACTACCGATGGAAATCTAGCATATGTATACATACCTCTTTATCTTCTTGCAATCTTTACTAGGTCTGTATACCCTGCCATAGTCCTGGTTACCTTATCATCAAACGTTATCCGAACATGCGTTACGGCGGGCAACCCGATCCATAAATGATACATGTTTCTCTATACTCTCGCATGCTTAACCATTTCTATGTACAGTACTATGCCTTTATCTTACTAATCATCCTATACTAACTGCCCAACTGATCGGTGGTAACGACCGACCGACCGATGCGGTGGGTAATAATCGCCCGTCCGATTATCGCCTGACGGTAGAGCGCAACTACCCGACTTATCAGCAATAACTGCCTGACCGGCCGTAGCGCGGTGGTAACTGCCCGACTGGCTGCAGTCCAGTGGTAATTGTCACGACCCAACCCCGTAGGCCGTGACTAGTGCCCGATCTGGGCACCCAGACATATCTAGCAAACACTATCTCAAAACATAACGAACGCGATCAAATCTATAACAGAAGCCGATAAGGCTATATTTCAAATTTAGATAATTTCCGAAAATTTCGGCAGAGTTTCCTTTGTTTTATGGACTAACCAAAATAACCCTGCACACAGAAAATACCAACAAAGGCCACACAGGGCCAACAAAATATCATATACATAAGCGGACCGGCCGCCGCGGCGAATGGGGTCGCCCAACACACCAGATACAAACACAATCATACGGAAGTAGGCACAACCCACAAACATGTCCACAGACCTCTAGACAGACAGACAGAATCATATGACGGGACAGGGCCCCGCCGTACCCACATAGTCCAAATATACATAAGGATGAACATGACAGAAATATATACCAAAATGTACGCTCCGGATCAAAGGGAGCAACCCAATATAGCAGAGAGTGTGGCCTACAGTGGAGGATCACCAACGTCTGTACCTGCGGGCATGAAACGCAGCCCCCGAAGAAAGGGGGTCAGTACGAAAGAGGTACTGAGTATGTAAAGCATCGAGTACAGGAAACCAAACCATAAACAAAATAAAAATACGGAAAGAAAATATCGGATTCATACAACACAGTCTGTACTGAGGATATATGTACATAATGCAAATCGAAATCATGCATAACGCTCAGGAATGTGGTCACCACTCCGACACTGGTGCCACAACACAGCATACTCCAGAAGATTTCAAATCCCGTACAAACCCCAAACATATCATATCACACATAACATATCGCGACATACCGCGTCAACAAAACAAATCATATCATCTGCCATATCACAGCATAGCTCCATATACGGTAACCGGCCCTATGGCGAGGCCTCGGAAACCGAAACACAACATACTGCCGAATTTATCATAAGGCGCACGAGTACAAAGCCGGCCCGGGAACCGGTGAACGAAATCATAATAAGGCACGAGCGGAGTCGTGAGCAAACAATGCAAATTGTATGTCAAAATAGCCTTTCAAAACTTGGTTACTTCATAAGTTAATTCATTAACCAAAATGGTCAAATAATTAATTAGTACGGAAGTTTATTTCACAAAGTATTTCCAAAGTGGCACGTATGGCACCCAAAACATAGCCTAGTATTTCGTAAGATTCAAAACATTATTTCATAAGGGACAATTTCAAAATTCAAGATTCTTTATCGAAGTTTATCCGAAAAGAGATCCTGGTAGGACAAATAAGGCATCTCGGGATTAGCGGGCCCACCTCGGGTCAAGTCGAGGTGGCAACCATAATTTATGAACGTTTAGAGTCTATAAGATCATACATAAATATTTCAAAGTAAACTGATCACCTTTACATAGGTTTCGGACGTTTGATTGCTTTCTATCCAAAATGGAGTCACTAGGCTTCAATTGAATTGAATGAATAGTAGCCATTTTATAAATCGGATTTCGAGGAGCAGAATTGCTTCCGGGGTTCCGACATCAACCTAACATACTAAGACATGCCAAAAGAAAGGAGTGGGGAGCTTTACATACCTTATAAACGTCTTATGCTCACCCAAAACTCAAATCCCGTTTCGTTCAGAATCTGCAAATGGTCAAAGTTACCAATTAGAGATTTTTAAGCTCAAGAATTCCCTTAACTTCATTTTTGTCTACCGAAATTTCGGCAGCACTTCCCCTATATATATAACATCCCCGAGAATTATCTCGGCTCAAAATATCAACAACAACAACCCAACAACATCAATAATCATCATAAACTACATTATGGCACAAATGGTCTTCCTTCCCGTGGTAATCACTTAACCCGTAGGGTCTACATAATCACATAAGACTTATAAGCACAGCTCAGGCCATTAGTACTTCTTCCCAGTTGACTAGGCTATAACCAAATCCTAAGATACAACATGAACCTCTCTTCGAACATTAAATACCTCATTAGAGATCCTTCACTAGTACTCTATTCATGTCCCACAAAACATTCCTTAAGACACCTTCCTAAACTCATTGGATTTCTATTACTATGGAACTATCGTCATCGCTATATCTCACCTCGAAGGAACAAGTATCGTAAGGTGAGATCAATCACAATGAATAATTTCAAAGGTCATGAATGAGCTCAATAATATCATAAGGATCATGAGATTCATAGGCTTCTAGCATTTGTGGAAACAACAATATTTTGGTATAGTACAATGGTTTATAACAAGGAATCATGCCTTTAGAAAGAAAGGGTTTAGCCTTAAGATACCTGGAATCTTGGTCCTTGCCCTTCCCACTTATCTCCTGACTTGTAATCTACATATAAAATCGTTCATACTATTATTAGGCTCACCATCATACACTTAAGCCTTTAATTAAAATCCCTTTAGAATCTGCCGAAATTCGGGCAAAGATCTCCCCTGTTTATATGTCTAACCCAAAATCTCAATTCGGCAACCAACAGCCATAACAACAATACCAACATCAACAACAATATTGTCAACACCAAAATATTCCATAAACATCTCACACGATGTTTTATCCAATTTCTCGACCCATAAATTCATTATACGTTCGTTTAGTAACTTTTCCTCCGTAGATAAGCTTAAATCAATACTAATAAGGAAAGATTCATACCTTTCACCCGCTAGAATTATAATATCTTTGATTATCACCTTGAATCCAAGCCAAGTTTCACCACAATACGATAGTATAATCGCAACTACGCGCTGTCCAAACTTAAATCCGAAGATTATACTTAATTCGCGTTAAAATCTAGTGGAAAGAAGTTGGGAGAATTTTCTAGAAGGTTTGGGAAATATTTGGAGAATTCTTGGCTGAAAAATGAGGTTTAGGATCTGATTTGGTCCTTAAATAGTGGGTCAAATTCGGGGTCACTGTAGCAGCACTGTAGCAGCACTGTAGCAGCACTGTAGCAGCGTTTCTGCTCTGTCAGCCTAACTTGTAACGTTCATAATTCTTCACTTTGATGCCGTATCGATGAGAGGTTTGTTGCGCTGGAAACTAGACACGACGAACTTTATTTTAGGCTTTTACTTTGCTTCAAAACTCCTCATCTACTAAAAGATATTCTTTCTTCAAGTTGGGCCAAAATTGCCCCTCATATTTTCTTCCAAGTTCCAACAAATTTAATTTCCTTAATTCACTTGCCCGTCAATCCTTTCATAGCTTACTATATGAACTTAAATCCTTATAACCATAAGTTAAACACATATAAGCTCACATACCTCCTGAAAGGTAGCTCGAATCTCAACATACGAAACTAAGGGGTGTAACAGTTACATGCATGCGAAGTTTCAATGTCGCATAACAATTTAGGAAGCATTGTACATTGAAGGCCTTAAAGGCAGAGTGCTTGACTCAGAAATTGGTAATGACTTTGCTAATAGAAAGGTGCGGCGCTAACAATAAGAGAGGGTCAAAATTGAAAATGAACCATTTAGAAGCATGTAAATACTTGAGCGTAGTAACCCACATTAAAAGGGAAAAGATGTGTATGATTATTTAGAAGAGGAAGTTCATGAATTATACGAGCTTTCAAGCATAGATTACTCAAATGTAAAGGAACTAAAGGTGAAAGGCGATAGTGTAGGAGATAATAAGAAGTAAACTTGAAGACAATTCCGTGGTATTAGCCAAGAATGAGGATGAATCTAGAGCTGAAATAGGCGTGGTAATTGTGAGCAATCATGAGCTATCTACGAAAAATGTGTTAAAATGCTTGGTTCTCTACCAATGTCTGAAGATTGATATATCTCAAGAGATTTGGGGAAAATGGGCCATTCTAGTAAACCTCCATTCTGGAATAATTAGCGGGTAGAGCTCATTTTCTAACTTTCCAAGGTATGTTAAGGACACGTACGTTAAACCTTTAAGAAAGATGAAAAGACCTGTAAGATGGCTTGGAATGGGTATATGTCGGCAGTCACATAAAGCTTGCAAGAATGAGAGGATATTAAATGATTAGAGTGCGGACATTTCGTTTCAAACATTTGGGGAGGATTATTGAAAGATTTTATGAGAATTTCTTGCTGCCCTCTCTAAGGGTTTAAAAGTAGTGAAGGAAGAACTGATGAAAGCTTGATGAAGATATTAGGAAAGAGCGCAGAGTAGAAGAGATGGATTGGGAAGCGAAAGAGGATACGAAGTCCAAGTGTACGCATTTATCTCCACTCCCAGAAGAGGTTCAAGATGAAACGCTATTTCCCAGGTGTGCAACACAATGCTTTACTTTTAAATGCTTTTGGTCGTGTGTGGCCATATTATGTGTTGTGATATCGTAGCCCTGAGTGGCCGTGTTATTGTGGGTTGTTGTGACAAGATGGTAACGCCATATTACAAGGGAAACGCTGGCGAAATATTCGTAGAAATCCCGAGAACTTAACATTCGAGGACGAATGTTTTTAAAGGGGAGAAGAATGTTAGACCTCAAAAAAATTTCATGTCATCGTATGATAGCTAGACTAACTCAGGGTAAGAAGTATACAATGTTCCTACAATTAAGAAGTAGTATTTAATGGTCCTAATTGAGATTTCAAAGACATTTGATGCAAGAGAAGAAGTTCGTCAAGAAAGGCGAGGTATGCGTTGTGTATCAGAAAGGATTTATAAGGTACCAAGTTAATGATGGCTTAATGGTGCCTTAGAGAAGAGTTATAATGTCCCTTAGATTGTTAATGAAGTGTTAAACAAGTGTGAAGAAGGTTTCATGAGGATTGGAGATCAAACGAGTCGACGAGAACAAGTCTCGAAAAACTGTGGATTGTACGGTCCACTATACGGACCGTATAAAAGATACTGGCCGTCTGTTGGACCATATAAACTGCCCAGAACTGGAGCCTTCACTGGAACCATTGTACGGTCGCACATACGGACCGTATAAATTGTACGAACCGTATGTGTGTCCATATATTCGTGTCGGGACAGATTTTAAGTTGATATAAAGGACCCAAGTTCATTTAATTTCATTTCATTTTCTCTCCCCTTCTCTCAAGAACTCTCTAGAACACTCTATACATTTCCTCTACAAGAATTTAAGAGAAATTAAGGATCAACTTCATCAAACCAAGAGAATCAAGTGCAAGAAGCTCTCTAGGGTTGCTTGGAGTAAAGAAAAACTCCTTGGATTGAAGCTAGGGTTTATCTGCAAGTGAAGTATTTTCATCCAAACTTGCTCCTACACTATCCAAGGTAAGTTTTATGGCCATTTTATGTTGTCTAGAGTGTTGACAGGTTGAAAGACTTGGATTATGAAAGGAGGTAAAAGATGGGTCATAAATATGAGAATAGTGGCATTGTTGAGTAGTAGCTTAAAATGAATCATGATTCTTGATATGATATGACTATAATTACGTTATAAATGACACTAAGAATATGGGATAAACATTATATAAGAATGAAAGTAATATTGTACTATGACTATAGTTATGGATGATTTGAAGTGAAATTGGGAGACTTGGACAATGTAAGGTGAATGAAGATTATTGCTTATGATATTATGAATGTTATTATTGACGTTTGGGAGTTGATATATGATATGGAGAAGGTTGTATAAACAAAGGGGATGCTGCCCAATTTTCTCTAGTTTTAGTCAAGTGTGCTTAAGCTATCGATTATCTAATGTTAGTACAAACTCTCTTGAAGGTAGAAATGTGAATATTGGAGGAGAACGTTCAAGCGACAGAGTAGCTAAACAGAAAGGTATGTAAGGCTAGTCCCTTCTCTTCCAAGGCATGATTCCCATGACATAACTCTCTTTGTCTCTTCATGGCCTTCTTACATTTCGGAAAATACGAATCAAAGTTTAAAAAGAGCTTCTCGCGAGATGAAGCTAAGAGACATGTTACGAAAATGATAATGATGATGACGAGTTTAAGACATGAGATTCTAAAGCCTATGCTACGATATGAGTATGACAACGATGAGAATGAGCCTAAATCTAAAGATTCTAAAGTGCATGATATGATGTTGTTATGAAGTTAATGACCTTTATACGACCCCTTGATGTTATTCATTATTGCTAGACCCACCTTACAATGTTAGTTCCTTCAAGGTGAGGTATGATGAATATGGTTACTCCATAATGTAATCGGGGGTTCTCGACCTTATGTCACCCCGATATGGTTATAGATTTTCTTTAGGTTCTAATGCGCGTTTTATGACAAATGTATGATGATGATAATAAGTTCATAATGAGTATATGATGGTATGATTCCACCGAGCCTGTAGGGCCGGACATGTCACCACTAATGCGGGCTGCTCATGATTCCATCGTGCCTAGATGGCCGGACATGTCACCGCTAATGCGGGCTGCTTAAGATTCCACCGTGCCTAGAGGGCCGGACATGACACCACTAGTGGGCGGCGTACGATGGTTACCCGGACGCGGGTTAACGACGATGATACATGCGATATGTTTATATATGTGAGATGTATAGCACGTGCTTACTTTTAAAAGGTTAATCAGGTTATATTTTCATCTTATGCTTTATGATTTCTTTTTATGCCAGTATTATTCATGCCTTGCATACTCAGTATAATATTCGTACTGTCATCCTTTCTCTTTGGACGCTGTGACCATGCCCACAGGTAGACAGGGAGGCGACTCAGACTCATAGGAGCTGATCAGTAGAGTTACGAGAGCACTCCAATATTCCGGAGATGCCATTTGATTTATTGTTTTTATGTACATATTTAGGCACAGCGGGGTCCTGTCCCGTCCTTATGTCTAGTACTCTAGTAGAGGCTCGTAGATACGTATGTGTGGGTAATATAGTCTTATGATTTCCTTATTGTATGATATATTATTTTTGATAGCCGAAGGGCTTATGCATATAAAAGTAATTATGTTCTTAGGGTTTCCCTATGACTAGAAGTATGAGAATAATAAATAAATGCAGAATAAGTATGATGGGTAGAAGAATGAGTGGTGCTCGGTAGTTAGCTCCGGGTACCCGTCATGGCCTCTAGTCGGGTCGTGACATAGGAGTACATAATCATCGTCATAAATATATCTTTCTTTAGAGGGTCAACTATCACAGGATGAGGTCAACGATATCATGAGAGTATCAAGACTTATGAGCTTTAGCACTTTTAGAAATGAAGGCATCATGGAAGACATTATGGATTTCACATATGTGTATATAACAGTGGAATCATGCCTTAAGAAAGTAGGGTTAGTCTTACATACCTTTATGTCTTCTTAACTACTTAACGTTCTTCTCCAAAGTCCGGAAGAATCTACATTTAAGAGGATTCATACCAAGGTTAGGCCTTAAAGACACTCTTAAGTTCAAACTAGTATAATTCATGAGCTAGCGAAAATTGGGCAGCATTTCCCCTATTTCATTGACTCCCACCATTTTACAAAACAACTCCCAAACAACTATAACAACATCCACAATATCATAATCAAGTAGTTATATTCCATTAAGTCTAAAAATTCATTCTCATAATCAATTTATATCAACAACTTCACATCAACCCTTTGTACACTTGTACGCAACACTTCCTTGTCATCATTATTACTCTTCATAATAAGATTACACTCATAACATTCTAACAATGATAACTCAAGTTAATTTACCACTAAAAATACCAGTAAATCTATATTTGAACTTCATCTTCCACTTTCTCCCCTCACTCAAGTTGTTCAACAACCAAGCATGCTTAATAACATGAAATAGACATGAAAACTAACCTTTTATAATATAGGAATGAGCTTTGGATCAAGTTACCAACTTGAATGAAATCCCAACTTCAACACCATAGAAATTCTTGGATCCTACAAACCCTAGTAAGCATTTCACACTTGAATCCCTTGACTCTTGCTATTTGATCTTTGGTCTCTCTTAGGTTTGATTGGGTGTACTCAGGAGAGGGTTCTAGAGCTTTCAAGAGTTTGGGAAAAGTGGGAAAAGATATAAATGAACAAGGGTCGGTCATATATAACTAAAAAGAAATCTTGCCCGACCCGGATCTACGGCCAATTATACGGGCCGTACAAAATATACGGTCCGTATAAATGGACCATACAATGCCACTAGAGGTTCACCCTTTTCTGGAATTGATTTACGGTGGAGGTGAGCCAATTATACGGACAGTAGAAATTATACGGTCCGTATATCCGACCGTATAATCCACTCTTCCTCGAAACTTATTATTGTCGATTCGTTCAACCCTCAATCCTTATGGAACCTTATTGGAACTTGTATATCACTTCATCAACAATCTAAGAGGCTGTATAGCTCCCCCTCAAGATATTACTAAACAAATTATAGCTCAATTGTTGCGAAACCCTCGCAAATATGACTTACATTCAACTTCCTCCGACGAACTTAGTTTCACCGATTCATATAACTTCAAAATCTTATGGTACGCGCGTAAAGTTATTAAATACTCTCCTTAATATCATAAGGACTTCATGTTCACCTTAAGCTCGCATTAGTCTACTCACAATACAACAATCCAAAATTTCCGAGATGTAAGATTCTTCCCCCCTTGGAAACATTCGTCCTCGAATGTTAGACTATTGGGGATTCCACAAAAATTTCTCCAGAGTTTCCCCTGTAATATGGAACTACCATCTAGTCACAGCAACCCAAAATATATCGCCTCATGGGGCTACAACAATAATAGCAACAACCATGGCCACACACGACCAAGAAAGCATTACATGCCTGAGGACAATGGCGTCTCTACCTGAGTCTACTCTGGAGGTGAAAACAAATGTGGATACCTAAACTTCATGTCTTCTTCCACTTCTCAGGTCATTTCCTCTCTATTATTATTTCTCCATAAGACTTTAACTGAAGCTACATCTTTGGTTCTGAGTCTTTGAACTTGTCTATCTAGAATGACAATGGGAACTTCTTCCTAAGACAATTGCTTGGTGACTTCGACATCATCTACTGGCACAATTCTGGAAGGATCTCCAATGCATGTGCGAAGCATCGATATATGGAAAACCAAATGGACTGACTCCAAATCTGAGGGTAGGTCCAATTCATAAAGCACTTGGCCTACCTTACGTACAATTTCATAAGGTCTAATGTACCGAGGACTAATCTTGCCCTTCTTTCCAAATATCATGACGCCCTCTATTGGCGACACCTTCAAGAATACCCAGCCCTTCAATTGGAACTCCATGTCTCGTCGATGATTATTTGCATAGGCTTTCTGACGACTCTGAGCTGTTAATAATCGATCCTATATAAGCTTGAACTTTTCTATAGTTTGTTGGACCAAGTCTTGCCCTATCAGTTTAGTTTCCCCCACTTCGAACCACCCAATTGGCGATCTGCACTTGCGCCCTTATAAAGCCTCATACGGGGTCATTTGGATGCTAGAATGATAACTGTTGTTATAAGCTAATTTAATAGGCGGTAAGTGATCATCCCAACTACCTCAAAAATTCAACACACATGCCCGTAGCATGTCCTCGAGAGTTTGGATGGTACGCTCAGCTTGCCCTTCAGTCTGTGGATGAAATGTTGTACTAAGACTCACCTGAGTCCCCAAACCTTCTTGAAAAGACTTCCAGAAATTAGCGGTAAACTGTGTCCCTCTATAAAAAATAATAGATACTGGAACACTATGGAGTCGTACTTATCTCTTTGACATAAAGCTTTGCATAATCTTCCGCTGCTTATGTAGTTTTGACCGGTAGGAAATGAGCTGACTTCATAAGTCTATCAACAATTACCCATATAGAATCGTACTTACGTTGAGCACGAGGTAAGCCTGCGATGAAATCCATATTAATCACTTCCCATTTCCAAGTTGGAATTTCCATAGCTTGCAACAACCCGCCGGGCTTTTGATGCTCAATCTTCACCTGCTGGCAGTTAGGACATTGAGCCATGAACTCCTCTATGTCTTTCTTCATTCCATTCCACCAATATATGGGTCTAAGATCATGATACATTTTCATTGCTCCGGGGTGAATAGAATAACGGGAACAATGGGCTTCTTTCAAAATCTGATGACGTAATCCTGCAACATCGGGAACACACAACCTGCCTCGACATTGGAGAACTCCATCTCCAGAAATTTCAAAGTATTACTTTTCCTTCTGAGGAAGTGTATCTGTAGCGAACTAGTATGGGATCCTCATACTGGCACTCTTTCACCTCAGCTACTAGAAACGAGACAGCTGAATTCTGAATGGTAGCTACTATATCGCCCGAGTCCATTACCCAAATTCCTAGGCTTGCTAACTGTTGGAGCTCACGAGATAGCTCTCTTTTCTCTGGCAGAACATCACATAAGCTACCCATAGATCTACGGCTAAGAGCATCAACCACAACGTTCGCCTTCTCGGGATGATATAGAATGCTAACATCATAATCTTTCAACAACTCCAACCATCGCCTTTCCTGTAAATTCAACTCTTTCTACTTGAAAATATACTGAAGGCTCTTGTTATCCGTATAAATATAAACATAGACACCATACAAATAATGTCTCCACATCTTCAATGCATGAATCACTGCAGCTAACTCAAGATCATAGGTTGGATAATTTTTCTAATGGTTTCGCAATTTCCTTGAAGCATAAGCAATCACCTTACCATGCTACATCAACACGCATCCTAACCCAACGCTTGAAGCATCACAACAGACAACATGGCCTTCTGATCCTTCTGGAAGTGTCAGAACTACGGTTGAAGTTAATCTATTCTTTAACTCTTGAAAACTGCGTTCATAAACATCCGTACATTGAAATTTAGCTGATTTCTAAGTTAGCTTCGTCAATGGTGCAGAAATAGAAGAAAAACCTTCCACAAATCTTCTGTAATAACTTGCCAAACCCAGAAAACGACGAACCTCCATAGGTGTTGTAGGCCTTGGCCAAGTCTTCACAGCCTCAATCTTCTGGGTATCCACTTGAATACCATCAGTTGAATTAACATGCCCTAAAAAGGCCACCGAATTCAACCAAAACTCACACTTTGAAAATTTTGCAAATAGCTCTCGAGCCTGAAGAACTCTAAGGACAGTACGTAAATGGTCTGCATGTTCTGCCTCGGATCGAGAATATACCAGGATATCGTCAATGAACACAATCACAAATAAATCTAGGAAAGGCCTGAACACATTGTTCATCAAATCCATGAATACTGCCGGTCAATTAGTTAGCCCAAATGACATTACCCGGAACTCAAAAAAGACCATACCTCGTTCTGAAGGCCGTCTTACGAATATCTTTCTCCCTAACTCTCAACTGATGATACCCGGATCTCAAATCTATTTTTGAAAACCATTCGGCACCCTGCAATTGATCAAATAAATCATCAATCCTTGGAAATGGATATTTATTCCTGATCGTCACCTTATTTAGTTGCCTGTAATCAATACACATTACCAAGGAGCCATCTTTGTTCCTTACAAACAACACGGGTGCTCCCCCCGGGGAAGAACTAGGCCTAATAAAGCCTTTTTCAAGCCAGTCCTTCAACTGTTCCTTCAACTCTTTCAACTCTGCGGGAGCCATCCTATAAGGAGGAATAGATATAGGTTTAGTATCCAGTAGCACATCAATAGCAAAATCAATATCTCGCTGCGGGGAAGACTTGGAAGCTCATCCAGGAATACATTCGAAAACTCATTCACTACTGGGACAGACTGAAGTTTCGACGATTTGGTTTCTATATCTTGAACCAGGAGTAAATGATAAATACAACCTTTAGCAATCATCTTCCTGGCCTTAAGATAAGAAATAAACCTACCTCTCAGAGACGCTGTATTTCCCTTCCATTCCAAAACTGGTTCCCCCGGAAACTAGAAGCGAACTATTTTTTTTCTATAATCAACATTGGCATAGCAAGAAGCCAACCAATCCATGACTATGATAATATCAAAATCCACCATTTTAAAGTCATGTAAATCAACCATAGTACGATGACCAAAAATCACCACTATACAATTTCTATATACTCGGCTAGCTATTACCGGATCACCAACAGGTGTCGATACCTCAAAAGGTTTGATTGACCCAAAATCGACCAGTAATATAAGGAGCAACATGTGGATCCCGGATCTATCAATGCATATACATTAAGAGAAAATGCAGATAATATACCTGTGACAACATCGGGGGAGGACTCAAGTTCTTGCCGTCCAGCCAGCACGTAAATACAATACTGAGGACCACTCGAACTGGGAGCTCCTCCTATACCTCTACCATCACTAACTAGTGTCTTAGAACTTTGCCCCAGAGGGCGTATAGATGATGAAGACCCAGCTGCTGAACCTGCGGCCTGAACTGTACCTCTAGTACCTCTCGAGGGGCAATCACGCATGATATGGCCTGGCCGACCAACTACACCCTGTATTTTAGAGAAGCACTTATCAAGTTTGAACGTAAGTATGTTGAACTATGGCTAAGTAAAACAACCTTAGAATATAAGGAGCGAAGCATTATTAAGTATATTTATGAGTAAAGGATGCATATAAAGAATTCTGAAAGGTCCTATAAGGAAATGAGTGGAAGAAGTTGAGTTAGTATGACATTGGGAGAAGATGAGCGCTACTTTGAACGACAAGAATGAGCCAAATTAGGGAAATAATATCTTTCAACATATGATGAGTTTTGAAGTAAACTAAAAGCCAAAAATGAAGTTCATGAAGTCTAGTTTCCAACGCAACAAACCGTGCGTTGATCTGACATCAGAATCAAATGTTAGGAGCATTTCAAGACGGACTGCTAGAGCAGGGATTAACTCTTCGCGAACGCAACAAAAGGGCTGCAAAAACGCAAGAGGAGCGCTGAGCAACCCTTCGCGAACGCGACCTAAGGCCGCGAACGCGAAGGGCAAATTCTAAGTCGGTGCAAACCGACTCTAGAACATTATAAAAGGGGGTTTACCCCTTTATTCTCATCCAAAACACCCCTCACACCTCTTCCAAACCTACTAGAACATTCTCCCAATTTCCACTCATAAAAGCTTAGCCCAAATCAAGTGAAACCTCGAGATTGAGGTTCGGATAGCGTATAGTTGTGATTATAGCATCGTACCGTGGTGAATCTTAGCTTGGATTCAAGGTGAATATTGAAGATATCATAGCTATAGTGGGAACAAGGTAAGAATCTCTCCTTATTGATATTGATTTAGGTTTACTTATGAAGATAGAGTTATTAAATTGTCGTATAATGAATTTGTTGGTTGAGAAATTGGATAAACATCGTGTGGGATGTTTTATGGAGTATATTGGTACTGAGGATGATTTTGTTGATGTTAGTATTGTTGTTGTTGTTGTTGGTTGTTGGTATTGTGATTGCGCGCTAGAGATATAAACAGGGGAGATGCTGTCTGAATTTTGACAGATTCTAAGATAATTTAATTTGAAGGCTTAAGACAAGCATGTGACGATAATCCTAACAACAGTATGAATGGTTTTATATGTAGATTATGAGACTACGAGTGATCTTAAGTAGATCGTAAGACAGGAAGTTGGCTGGAAAGTCGAAAAGTAAGCTTTCAGGTATGTTAAGGCTAGTCCCTTTCTTTCCAAAGGCATGATTCTTTTCTTATGAACCCATACATGTTTTCCATAATATCCTTATTCACAAAAAACTAGAATTTCATGGTTCTCAAAGTTCTTATGACAGTTGGTCCTTCTTTTCTTGGCATGATTCCATATAAGGTAAGAGCGTAATAACCTTGCAACCAAAAAGTGTCTAAGTAGAGCTTGACATATTGTTGCATGATTTTCGAGTGTTCTGTTGTTCTTTCTGAGGGGCTATATCCCCTTCATATGTCCTTGAGTTCATAGGGAGACAAAGATATATGTTACAATATCGGTATTGTTTTGCACATACATGATATACATATATTTTATTTAGCCTGGCCACTTGGTTGGTGAGACTTTTATTTAGCCTGACCACTCGGTCAGTAAGACTTTTATTTAGCCTGGCAACTTGGTCAGTGAGACTCTCATTTAACCTGGCCACTTGGTCAATGAGACAGATTACCTGGCCGACGGGTCAGTGAGACTTTTATTTAGCCTGGTCACTTGGACAGTGAGACATATGATACCATGGTATTGCATTTCATTTGAGACAGATCAGAGGGATATTCTGAGAATTCTTTGTCCTCCAGATTATTACATTTTCAGTTCAGTTTCAGTTATTTGTTACCTTACATACTTGGTACATTGTTTCGTACTGTCGTTTTTTTTTCTTGGGGGCACTGCGTTCATGACCGCAGGTTCAGGTAGCTAGACAAACAAACCAGCTCAGTAGGCCTTCCACTCAGCTGCAGTGGACGCGCTCTACTTGGTTTGGAGATGCCGTCCTTTTTGGTATGCTACTTTGACATGTATACATGGGTATGACGGGGCCATGTCCTATCCGTTCTACAACTCATGCTCCATAGAGGTCTGTAGATAGTTGTAGGTAGTTGGGATGTTATGTAGCCTTGTCGGCTCTCCTTTTGTTGTACAGCATACATAGCGGCCTCGTTGGCTTGCTCAGTTGTGTATATATATATATTTTGGGGGTGAGTGTGCCTTGTTCATATATATATATATCCAGGTTGCAGCCTCGCCGACTTGTTTGTATTGTCTGTGTGCAGGTAAGCCTTATCGGATTAAGCTGGGGGTTACTCTTTATAGTTTCAGATTTAGAGTGGTTCGCTCGGGCCTAGTTGGCATCGAGTACCGATCATGCCACTCTAGATTTGGGGCGTGACAAACTTGGTATCAGAGCTGTTCTGTCCTAGGGTTGTCTACAGACCGTGTCCAGTAGAGTCTTTTTTATGGGTGTGAAGCGAGCCACACTTATAAACAGGAGGCTGTGGGGCATTTAGGAATAATTGGTCTTTCTTTCTATCTTAGATCATGCAATAGAGCCAGAGTCTAGGAAAGATCATTCCTGACCCTCTTTTCGTGTAGGTAAGTGTAGATTAATACAGATGAAGAGGTCAACTTCTGATAGCGGAGGTGCAAGGAAGGCCCCCAGGATGGATTCCAGCCCACAGGAACTAGGACAGATTAGGAGGAGTCTTAGTTACTCCCTTGAGACAGATCCTTCTAAGGATGAGATGATTCCCCCAGAGTCTGTGACTTCTATAGAGGGGGATCCGTCAGTGGATATCTATGAGGCGGACCCGTCTGAGGGTTCATATGAAACACTAGTGAAGCAGGAGGCTCCTGAGGCTACACCAGATTTGGCCCCTCCAATTTCTCCTATGATTGAGCATTATGTCAGAGCAGCCACAAGTTTAAGTATTACGAAGTATTCTAGCTCTCTGTCTTGGCCTTCAATTAATCAGGAGTTGCCAGAGTATTCATATCCTTCAGACTATGATGGGGGAGATGAGGATGGTCAGACAAGTAGATGGTGGGAGGATGATGAAAGGGATATCACTTCACAGTTCCCAAGACCAGGACCAGGACAGGCCGGTTACAGGTACATGGGTCTTTTTATTGAAATTCCTTATGTTATGTGTGATTATTATGGGATATCATCTAATGATTGACAAATGGGGAATTTAAAGAAACCGGCAACTGAGGTATCTGTGGGTAATTGTGACTAAGACATTTCTGCTACCATTAGGAACCTTGGGACTAGGAATGAAAAACAGTCGCGTGTGTTGACTTGTGGTTATTGAAATTTTATAGATATTGGAATTTCAAAAGTTATGATAGTATTTATCCAACCGGGGAATTATGGGACATTTCCAACCTTGGCAAAATGCATTACAGAGTCTTATTTGGACTTCCCATTAGGACTTTAAATTGCTTTTTTAAAGATATGTGATAAAAGACCATGCAGCAATAAAAAGGGACGGATGTGATCCTTATAAGAAGGTTTACCTGGATTTTTCAGAGAGATGTGGTGAAGGTCACTGGATGACAGAAAAAAGATATAAGAGTGATGTCGGCTCCTGGATAAAAAGGGAAGAAGAGTAAGTGTTCGTGTGGAGATCATTCATTAAGTCTATATTTCCAGATGCTCACAATTAGGACTTAGAGAATATGGTAAGAAGTCTTACAGATTCAAACATACGAAAATATGAGAAACCAGAATAGTCGAGGGAAATTAGGAGCATATGAGCCTTACGATTGGAATTTTAAATGATTATGAGGTATGGGTTTGGCTAGCTAGGCAGAAAGAGGGGAGATGTATTAAAGCCACAGATTCAGAATAATTTTAAATAGCAGTGGGAGATTTCGTAAGTGAGGTATTAATAGGAGACGTAAGCGATAACTCATGTATGGCAACATTAACTATTATGCATGCCCTCATGATCGATCTTGCGATATGCTAAAGGTATTGACTGAGCTGGGTATTGAATTTAAGGTAGCAGGTACTACAGGGCAGATTGATATTGTTCTGTCCAAGTGTTAAAGTTGGATAATCATGATGCAACTAAAATCAGGGCGAAGAGAAAAATGGAGATCTGTATACATAAGGGTAAGAGGATTATGATTTCACGAGAAGAAGAGAAGTGTAAGCCAGGGAAGTACGTTGCTAGTAAGGGTCAAATAAAGTTTCCGAGAAAAGGTTTAGGATGACGGCAGAGGCGAAGAGCCATTCGGATGAATCTCTAAAGTAAGTACGCGGAAAGGATAAAGTATGCCAATATGGAATAAAAGACGAATGCGTTAGAAAGTGGAAAAAACCCCCCGCCCCCCCCCCCCCCCTTAAAGGATGATCTTAGCAATAGAAAGGATTCGCATTCTTAACAAAATATTCTACGAAATTCCAGGGCCAATGTTATAGAATGGCAAGTGGGGAAGAGCATTTTAGGAGCAAGAGAAGTCAAGAAAGACCCTAAGGGCGAAAGTAAGAAAAGTGGACTGATGAATTGGTTAAAGGAAGTTGTGTAACCATTAAAGACAAGAGGATGGTTAATAGGCTAATAAGTCTGGTCAAAAGACAAGACATCGATAATAGGGGATAAGAGTCTTGATAAGGAGTACAGAAATTCGATCACAAAGGAAGTAGGATGAATATACGAGGGATATGTATAAAGTTATGGCATCGAAAGGGAAGGTAAGAAAGGATGAAAAGAGGGAAAAAAAGATATTTTATAAGTATTCGTGAGTAGAACAAGGATCGATATGATATTGGAAGAACTATGACACCTGACTATGGTGCAACCACCTAGTCTAGGAAAACTACAGAACAGTATGAGTTGTGCAGATGATAGAGTGGGTCGTGGGAAGTAGATGCGATAGCACATTGACTTATGATGGTATTAAGAGAAGAAATCAGATTTGGCTGGCTAAGATAAGCCAGTATAGGAGAGGGAATCAAGCGAAGGCCAAGAGTACAAGAAGAATCGCAAGGGAAGTAATAGAGGGATGATGTGTCTGATTGGAACAAAGCTGGTGGCAACGAAACCTCATGGAACAAACAAAATAATGGTTCTGCTAGATATCTATGATTAAACTGCAGATAAAGGAAAGAGTGAAGGAATTTGAATTCATTGTAGGGTAAAGAGCGTGGCCTACATCTCGGTAAATTTTCAAATTTATCTTTAATTCATCAGTCGGACTAAGGACTAGCAACTTCAAGGATAAATTGAAAGAAGAGGATCACTGAAGAAGAGATTCGAGATATTCTTGATGTAAGTACAAGAATTACTGATAGCCGGACCGAGCATAAGAAGTGTATTGATCGATTCAGATGATAGATTATGAAGAATTAGTAGACAGACAGGTGATAAGGAAAAAGGGACAACCGTGAGTACGAGCATAAATTTTAGTCACAAGAGAAAGGGGATAATATTCAAAAATTTATTGGGCAGGAAATTCAATGAACTCCAGAATACACCCATTGGTGGTAAAACAACAGTAATCAAGAGATACCAAAGGAATTGTGAAGCCACGAATATAGGGTCTACATGGGTGTAGGGATGATGAGCTAGTAGTTGTACGAGGAAGGACTGCATATGTATTAAGAAGAAATTATGTGATTGCTGATGTAATGAAACCGAGGAATCCAAGAAAAATTAACCCTCGGAAATTGAGGCGCGTTCCAGTGTATAAGATCATCGAATACTACTACAGTAAGACTGGGAATGCCAAGGATTCAGTGTAAGAAAATCCAAAAAGGGGTTAAGGAAAATATTAACTAGTTAGGTAGAATTAGTCAATACCGGCAAAACTGAACCGTACGCAGACAAGATATGGAGTAACATTTCAGCGGAAGAGCTCCAGATACAGCTGTTAATTAACTAAGAAATAGAGGATAGAGCTCATAAGGGTAAAAGGAAGGAATATCAAGTTGATTACTATTCATATGAAGGATGAGGTTAATGGACCAGTTCTCACAGATCGCCAGCAGAATATGAAGAAAGATTTAATGGGCCATAAATATAAAGGTTCAGACCCTAAAAATAAATGGAAGAGGATTGTCGCTTCAACAAAACGATATAGCATCGTAAGTCTGCAAATTATTGTTACGGTTCTTTAACTTAAGGTGTATTGTTTCCAAGGAACCGCGAGGAGAACCATAAGTTACGTAGTTCGAATTAGTTCGGTTCCGCATATGTGAGCAAGACTACAAGTCATTAAAGTAAATACCAATAGATTAAAGTGAGAATATTGACAACAGCATTAAACGAGTTCTACTTCAACATTAGAGGACGAATGTTCCTAAGGGGGGAGGAATGTTACACCCTGTACTTTTAGAGAAGCACTTATCAAGTTTGAATGTAAGTATGTTAAACTATGGTTAAGTAAAATAACCTTGGATTATAAGGAGCAAAGCATTATTAAGTATATTTATGAGTGAACAATGCATATAAGGAATTACGAAGGTCCTATATGGAAATAAGTGGAAGAAGTTGAGTTAGTGTGACTTTGGGAGAAGATGAGCGCTACTTTGAACGACAAGAATGAGCCAAATTGGGGAAAGAATATCTTTTAGCTTATGATGAGTTTTGAAGTAAAGTAAAAGCCTAAAATGAAGTTCATGAAGTCTAGTTTCCAACGCAATAAACCCCACGTCGATCTAACATCGAAATCAAACGTTATGAGCATTTCAAGAAGGATTGCGAGAATAGGGATTAACTCTTCGCGATCGCGACCAAAGGGCTGCGAACGCGAAGAGGAGCGTTGAGGAACCCTTCGCGAACGAGACCCAAGGCCGCGAACGTGAAGGGTAAATTCTAGGTCAGTGTAAGCCGACTCTAGAACATTATAAGTGGGGGTTTATGTAGCTGTTCTATTTTTTCTGATTCGTGTTTGCACTTGCATCATTTAAAAAGGAAAGTGTCCCGGGGAAGTACGATTGTCAATCGTACCGGAAAAAAGGAAAAAATGTACTTCTACGTAATGGTACTCTAAATGGACATATTTTTAGAGTCGCCGCCTAATTTTTAGGAAATTAGGAAAAATCGAGTCGAAAAGGGTTCATTTAAAATAATTATTTTATGATTATTTTAAAAGAAACCTAATCTACACAGAGTTTAGGTAAGGGTTATGGTGATTTCCCAGGGAAGGTGTGTTACACCTCGGAAATTCCAGATTTGTTACCTTGTGAGTAGGCTAATGTGAACTTAAGGTGATTATGAAATCCTTACAAGATTAAGGGAAGTATTAGATAGCTTAAAGTGCATACTATAATATTTTGAAGTCATATGAATATGTGAAATCTAGTTTGTTGAAGGAAGTGAAATGTAAGTCGTGTTCGGAAAGGGTTTGCAAAGTACCGAGCTAATGTTGGTTTAATAATGTCTTGAGGAAGAGTTATAACGCTCCTTAGATTGTTAATGAAGTGTTAAACAAGTGCTAAGAAGGTTCCATAAGGATTGGAGATCAAACGAAACGACGAGATTAACTTCAGAAAAATAGAGTTATACGACCACTTATACGGTCCGTATAACTTTATACGGTCCATATAAGGGGTCCGTATAACCTTACAAAAAAGGAAATTTCCCTGATGGTGAAATATGGTCACTTCTACGGACCGTATAACGGTCCGTATAAGTCCCGCCGGGCTGAGTATTTTTCCAAGTATAAATATAAGTTCCCATTTCTAATTTTTCATTTTTACATCTCCTCCACTTCTCTCAAGACCTATAGAAGGTTCCATACATTTCATTAACATAAAACCAAGGTAAATCAAAGATCAAACACCAATAATTGGTGGAATCAAGGGTATGGGTGCTCATTAGGGTTGCTAGAAGTCAAGAATCTCTTTGGAGTTGAAGCTAGGGTTTTCTCCAAGTGAAGTATTTTCATCCAAAGCCCATTGCTACATAATCAAAGGTGAGTTTTATGTTCATTTCATGCTATTAAGAGTATTGAATGGTTGAAGGACTTGTATTATGGAAGAAAGTAGAAAATGGGTTACAAATATGGAAATAGTGGTATTCTTGAATAGTAGTTTGACATGAATCATGATTCTTGAGATGTTATGAGTGGAATCTTGTCATAAATGATACAAATGATGTTAAAGAAGTATTATATGAGAACGAGTATGGTGTTATGCCATAGCTATGCTCATGAATCATTTTGGTAGGGAATTGTGGGAATTGGATAATGTCGAACATGACGAAGTTATTGATTATGATATTATGAATGTTGTTATTGATGTTTGGAAGTCGTTATATCATATGGAGGAAGTTGTAGAAACAAAGGAAATGTTGCCCAATTGTTATTAGCTTTAGCTTAAGCTTGAGTATATTATCGAGTATCTAATCTTAGCACGAATTCTCTTGAATGTAGAATCATTGCTTCAAAGGGAACTATTTAGTCGATAGAGTTAAGGAGACAAAGAGGTATGTAAGGCTAAAACTTCTTTCTAAAAGCATGTTTTCCTCATTTTGCGTCTATACGAGATATTTACGCTACTCCTATTCCTATAAATGCTGTAAGCTCATGATCCTTGAGATTCTCTTGATATTGTTGACAATGTTTCTCGTGATGATAATGATAACGATTATGATGACAAGGTGAACTCTAGGGATGCCATCTAAGATATTCGAAACGTTCTATTCCTAGAAATGTTAGAATGTTCATGACTTTCGATATTTTGAAATACCTCCGGTGAAAGTTCTTCAAAGTGATGATGATAATAACGATGATGATAATAGTAATAATGGCAAGGATGATGATGATGTTGACATGACTTAAGCACACCTATGTGTATATATATATATAAGTATGTATGGCTATTGCATAACACCGAGCTTGTATGGCCGGGTACGATATCTAATGCGCGCACACCACTGCAGGGGTACGGATGACACTGAGCCTTGGTAGGGCCAGGTACGGATAACACTGAGCCTTGGTAGGGCCAGGTACATATAACACCAAGCTTTATTATGGCCGGGTACATAAGACACCGAACCTCTATGGTCGGGTATTGTCACACCCCGATCTTACTAGGGTGTGATGGGCACCCGACCCCATATTCGGAGCCGAGCGAACCCGCGGACTCTTATTACATACATACTTTCCTTGGGTTCTTAGATCAGTCACAAATAAAATACATGGTAGTACTTCCAAAATCTTTTTGTCGTTTCTCAAATGAAACACAATCTGTAAGCGTAAGGACTCTGTAACATAATGTACAATAAAAGCACATCGGCTAGTGGAGCCATTTTCAAAATCGACACTCTAGACCCACGACTCGTTCGCAAAGTCTCTAACTTCGAACAAACCGCACAAAGACACGATCATCTAATCAAGGCGATACTCTAGGTACAAATGGAGTCTACCAACTTCGCCGGAACGTCTTCTCAATAGCTCTTACTTGTACGAGTGTACCGCGCGGCATGAAACGCGGCCCCCGAAGAAGAGAGATCGATACGAACAATGTGCGAGTATGTAAGGGATGAAAATAATACAAACGGAACATAAGTATGAACAACAATACCATGGGATCATAGAACATGTGATGAGATAAGAGGATAACATGTACATGTGAATGCCTTTTTGGCTGGATGCCATGCATGCTTGTCTTTCCTTTTTAGAGAAAAAAAAAACATTTCTTTTCATAGACGTAAAAAATAGAACTTATGTCATATCATGTCTTAACATATAGTATCGTATCATATCGTGTTATATCATATTAAGTCATAGTATATCATGTAGTATCATAGCACCGAACAGCGTCGGCTCGCCCACATTGCGCCGAAATACTCCGGCTCGCCCATAAATCCCGCGTCCGGGATGATAAGCCAGCTGACCATGTGGCAATTGTCACGACCCAACTAGGGCTGCGACGGGTACCCGATACTTGTACCGGGCACCTCTTATCTCGTGTCGTATTCTTATCACTAAGTGGGCCGTATGAACAACACCATATTTTTTTCTGCTTTGTCACTTAACATTAATAGCGTAGTATAAACATAGGCTAGCAAACGGTGCTATCACATTATACAGCGACGAGGACCATCAAAGTACAAAATATCTAACTGTACATATCTGTCTACGAGCCTCTAACATAGTACACATATACATAGGAAGGGCCGAGTACTGCCGTGCCCGAATACATACATATACAAAATAGTACCCAAGATCTGAGGCTCCGGAACAACTGGAGCGGAGCGCGCATCTGCCGATGGAGCTCCCAGGAATCAAGTCGTCCACTCTCGCCGACTGCCGCGCGGCATGGAACGCAGCGTCCACAAGAAGGGACGTCAGTACGAACAGTGTACCGAGTATGTAAGGCATGGAAAGTAGTACAAAAAGGAGCATAGAGTAGGATTAACAATATCACGGGGTTGTATATATATAATGGAACAAGAAAATAACCTGTACATAGGAATACCTCTTTCAAGCCGGATACCATGCATACTTGTCTTTCCTTTTTAGAAAAAAACATTTCTTTTCGAAGGCATAGAAAATAGAACTCTTATTATGTCGTGTCTTGTCATAGCATATGATATCGTATCATATCACATCATGTCCTATCATGTCATGTCAGGTCATATTATATCATATCAGATCGCAACATATCATATCATATCGTATCGTATTATATCACATCATATTATATCATATCGTATCGTATCATATCATATCGTATCGTATCATATCATATTATATCATATCGCATCGTATCATATCATATCATGTCATGTCATAGCGTGTCGTGTCATGTCATAGCATATCGTGTCGTGTCATAGCATATCGTGTCATGTCATAGCATATCGTGTCATGTCATAGCACCGAACAACGTCGGCTCGCCCACATAGCGCCGAAATACGTCGGCCTCGCCCATATATCCCGCGTCCGGGATGATCGCCAGGCCGACGGTGGCGGAAACATGTTTCCCTTCCCATTCCCCGCATATACCTGTATCCTTTCCCCCCCAGCCCATGTACATATACATATCTCATATACATATATCTCACCTTGAGGGAATGATAATTATAAGGCGGGACTAGCAACGAAAATTAATATTGAAAAAAAGAACATGAAACGAAACCATGGATATCGTAAACGTTAGTTCATATACTTGGAATGCTTAGAACATAGTTTCATAACCAAGGAATAAAATTAAAGACCAAGAATTAGTTTAACACTTTCATACTCGCATTGGATTCTTGACTTAAGGCTCTTAGTCATGGAATCATTCTTGTTACACTTATCATAGACATATTCTCTTCCTTACCTCATCGTTATCATTATCACCCTAGAAACGTTCTCATTAGCATAGTCACAATACTTATCGTTTGGTAAATGGAGCAATAAAGAAAATTCCGGGAACAGTGGGCCCTCCTCGAGTCAAATGAGGTGGCGTACACGACGTACATGTGTTACATTCCAAGACGTCACTTATGCGAGTTTTATGGTGGTCGGGTCATATTTGTGCGAGTTCTAGATGTTTAGATAACTTTCCAACCTCTTATGCAAAATATTAATTCAATTCTACTGAATGAAGAAGGAGAAACTTTAGGTGCGGATTCCGGAGAATAGAAATGTCCCCAAGGCCCGTGTCCAAGCCTATTACATCTAAGACATGCCAAGAAAGAAAAGTGAAGCTTTACATACCTTTTTCCGCTCCTTATGCTATTCCAAATTCAAGTTGCATGTCACGACCCAACTCCGTAGGCCGCGACACGTGCCTTAGTTGGGCACTCATACGTACCTTATCCTGAATTAGCAAAATATTAAAGATAAACAGAAATTATAATTTAACAAGGACAAGTGGGCATGCCGCACGAAGGCCGATAAGGCCGTCACAAAACATAGATAACTCCAAACGTACGCAACTCTCACGAAACATATACGAAGCCCACCTTGCGTGTCCTGACCTCTACGAATCGAACATAATCATATGACGGGACGGGGCCCCGTCGTACCGAAATTCAATACATACATATGACATAAAAAGTCTATACCAAATCATGGGCTCCGAACAAAGGAGCAACTCAAACGGCCAAACGAGACAACCTAGGCGAACGGATCGACAAATCGAACGTACGTACTGCGTGGCACGAAACGCAGCCCCACGAAGAAAGGGGGTCGGTGCGAAAAATGTGCCGAATATGTAAAAGCGAGAAAATGTAATAAACAAAACTAAAATCGAACGAAATGTGCGGAAAACGAACGAGATACATAGCTAATCAAAAATGCGTACCGAGAAATCATACGTAATACATGCACGAAAAACATATGCAAAAGCGGCCCCGCTATGGGACTCGGTGAACGAGCGAGAGGCGCTCCCCGCCCGTCACGCGCGGCAAAACACATCATACTTCGAGTAGGGAATATCTCGAAACGGATCATAACATACCAAGTGGCCACATCACATCACATAATCGATCGAGATATCAAAATATATGTACGGCAGATCATCGGCCTTCGGACCCATGTACATGTATACCTCCGCTTATCACGTCGAGGCACGGCGAACAATGCGAGAGGAAAGCGCTTGAGAACATATCTGCCGGGCTCGGTGGGGGAAACATTGAGGCATCCACGAGTGGAGTAGTGAGAAACTAATGCAATCAAAATAACATATATATATCCGAGAGACTCGATAGGCGGATCAAATGACAAAATCGTATCAATGAAATCGGACGAGTCATAGTACGTACCTTTCGGACATCACAGTAGATTATGTCAGGGCAGAACATTCGGAGTCAAAGTACGTATCAAAACGTTTCATAGGACTTAATAGAATATTTAAAATGATTTTTGTTTAGTAGCTAAAACATTCCTTAAGGCCGCTCGAAGACAAATCGTAAATACAAAAGAGTAAAATCAGAAATAGGGGGCCCACCTCGGTCAATTGAGGTGGCGGACGTAAATTACATATGTTAAACTCATAACGTCACTTACAAGGATATTAGGACAATCGAAATGCATTTATACAAGTTTTAGGGGTTTTAACAATTTTTTCTAACCATTCGCAAAATATTTGGTTCAATTCGACTGAATGAAAAAGGGGTATCTTTGGACGTGGATTCCGAGGAGTAGGGGTGCCCCCGAGGTCCAAAGTCAAGCCTAACGCATCTAAGACGTGCCAATAGAAGAAATGGGAGAGCTTTACATACCTTTCCTGCTCTTCACGATTGGCAAAATTCCAATCCCGCTTCGTCGAAAATCTGCAAATGGTCGTCTTTACCAGTTACTATTCATGCAAGTTGACATTTCAATCTTTGGTTTCTATTTGGCTACCGAAATTTCGGCAGCACTTCCCCTATAAACATGACACCCCCGAGATTCAACTCGGCTCAAAATAGTCAACAACAACCCAACAACAACACCAAAAACATCAATAACCACTACAAACCACAATATAACATAATTAGTTTACTTCCCGACATAATACGACGCAGTTTCCATTCCGACTCCACATTTTCAAACCAACATCATCATACTCACATTCATTACTAACCAAGATCATTACAATACCATTCGGAAGCATTTCATATCATTTCTACCATATATACACAAATTATACAAAATACACAACTTTCCACCAAAGTCATAATTTACCCAAATCTTCCAATCTTTAACATACATATTCATAACATATTTTCATCTTCCAAGTTCATCAACAATCATCATAATTCACACTCTAATATCTCAATTTCCATAATGTCATAAAATCATACAAGTACGACATAAGTTCCTACATTAGTTTCAATGCAAACTTACACCATATATGCTTCGTTTACATTGTCGAAGATCACAATAACACCACTAGCATGTTAAACAAAATAAATCCATTATTACTTCACCACTACATATGCACGACCAACATGTAAAATTCCAACTTCATCCAATTTCATTCAACTTTCATTTCTAACACAAACTCCACAATTACCACAACTAAATTACAACATAAACTTCAACATAATTACGCTGCACCATGTCTTATGCATTCGGCCACGTACACGTATACACCTTTGCCGTACAAACTTCCATATCTCTCTATGAATTACATCACACCCGACTTTACTAGGGTGTGATGGGCACCCGACCCCGTGTACGGAGCGAAGCGAACCGTAACTCTTGTACACATATGAACTCTTTGGATTCTTAAGACAAAACGAAGTAAAATACACTAGCGAAATTTTTTTTTTTCAAAAATCTTTTCGACGTTTCTCAAAGTAAATACGGATTGAAAACATGAGGGCTCAGTATAATAAAACACGTCAACCGGAGGGAAAACTCTTTTTGAGGCGACACCTTAGACACGACTGCGTACGCAAAGTCTCTAGCTTGTAATCATGGACCATAACGCGTGTATCTTGACTCGACGACTATAAGGCGAGTGGAGCTT